>NC_043007.1:43215473-43385473 GCF_006345805.1 Octopus sinensis | reverse complement strand
ATGAGAATATAACATTATGCTACCCCAAAGTTATTTGTAAAATGAATGAAGCAACAGAATTCAAACAGTGACTGGAAAACCAACTGGCAGATTCAATTTGCAAGGATTGTGCATCTTAATCAGTGCCTGTACTTTGAAAATGAAAATAATGATATTAACAATTTCTCCTTTAAATGACACCTTAGCATCTTAATAAGGAGAGGAAACATTAAAAAATATAGTTCTACATAGCTTCAATAAGAAGGAATGTTATCGACTGTAAGTCTGTAACTCTTGAAAACTTCAGCCAATCTTAGTGACAGAGAGATATTTATATTTGATTAATTTGATTATGGTAATTTACTGGCTGCAAAGCAACAAAGGCTGAACTATTGATGTACTTCAATTGCCCATGACCTTTATGCATGAACTTGGTTTCTTGACAATGCATCACATCAAGTTCAAAACTAAAACTGGCTTGTTTCAAGCTATGATAGGAGGATAGCTCTGTCAAAGGCTATATCACTAGAAGATAGTAAAATAATGTGTATAAAAT
This sequence comes from Octopus sinensis, assembly GCF_006345805.1. NCBI lineage: Eukaryota > Metazoa > Mollusca > Cephalopoda > Octopoda > Octopodidae > Octopus > Octopus sinensis. Next base: position 43,384,938 of record NC_043007.1, on the reverse strand, counting down.
AATGATGACATACCTTTAATAAGTTACACTCCCTTGAGTCAGAGAATGCCGGGAACATCTCCTCGTATTTTGGAATCACCAGTTTAGCATTAACAATATCATTACACATATGACAGAGAGCAGCTCGAAAGAAATGATCTTTAGCACTGTATTTCAATAATGAATTCTCCATTGAAGCAGAAGCAACCTAAAATTTGAAGAAAAAAATTGAAGCATTTTTACTAACAGTTTGATTGTAACTATCTTTTTTGTATAAAGAAATGTGTGCAAGTGTTTTCATGAATGCTTTAGTGTTTCTTGTTGTACATCCTTAATAGCATTTTTTCTTTGGCTAATGCATACACAAGCTACATGTGGTTGAGCATATTCATGTATGTAAATTTAACAAAAAAAGAAAAAGACATTAATAGAATTACACAAACATTTTATGCTTAACCAGTTATTTTCATGTTTTATTCTGTTTTGTGGCTGTGTGTAAAATACGTTTTGTTTCCTAATTACATAATTTCAGGTTCAGTCCCACAGCGTAGCATCTTGGACTTTGGGCAAGTGTTTCCTACAATAGCACAAGGTCAGCCAAAGCATTGCGAATGGATTTGGTTGACGGAAACTGAAAGAAGCCCATCATTGTGTGTGTGTGTACCTGTGTTACTGTCTCCCTGCCTTCATATCACATGATAGTTGTAAGCAAGTGTCATCATCATGCAAGCAGTGTCCTTTGTTTCCAATCTCTTAAGATATGTCTGGTCACCAGGAAATGTTACCTTACTTGGAAACAGGTAAGGGTTAGTAACAAGAAGGGCATCTGGCCATATAAAATCTGCCTCATCAAATTCCATTCCAACCCATGCAAGAATGGAAAAGTGGACATTAAATGATAATGATGATAATATTACACACACACACACACACATGGTTACACATGGTTTCTAGAAAATTTGTCAATTTATAATTGACAAACCAGTCATATCTGGCCCAAGTATTCCATCTGTTTTATGCTCAAACCAGCCAGATCCATCCTTTCACTCCTACTATACAATGTCATTCTAAAAATAAATAATCACACCATCAGAAACTTGAAGCTACAAGATAATGCATGATTAATTCAGACCAATATGAATAAATAAACCTTACACTTGACGCAGTGTAATCTGAATGCTAAAGGGTTAAAACTTCCAGATTTCAAGTAACTACAATTTCTCATTCCCTTATTTACCCCATGTGATTAAAAACACAAATCTTATGTTGTTTGAAATTTCCTCTTAGATTCTCTTCATTAAAGAGGATCTGTTTCGAGGTTTAAATTTTGAGTTTTTTTAATGACACTTTCAACTGAGATATAGAAAAGGAAAATATAATAGCACGAACATGATTAGTTACTTTATTACCTCTTCTTACTATCTACTACAGAGTTCCAACAAAGAAATGAAGATCTCCAGCATAAATACTACAGAGGTAATACTTAGTAACATTAAGACTGTTGTTGTTCTATCATGATTGACTCTCCAGTTGTGGTCTTACAAGACTTTCCTTTTGTAAATCAAGGCTTGATATAAGTTCCCAATTTTCTGGCCTCAGCCCAATCTGTTGCCTTTATAGATGTTTAAGTCAAAGTAATGTTGGACTAAAGGACATAATTGTTATCCCAGTACCCTAGTACTCTAAATTGCAGCTAATAGGCAAACTGGAGACCTATGCAATCTGCTTCATGATACCAGCAAGATTTTGGAGATTCCTTTTATGGTTTCACAAATACACAGATTTTATATATTTACTAGCAGAGATACCCAGTGTTGCTCGGGATTAAAATGGCATAGTTTGTGTATATATTACAGTTATGTTGAAACAGGTGATATGGGAAAGTGCAACATTGATGACAAAACATTTGTGGAGTAAATGATGGACTAATTCGACTAAACAACATGTCATGTGTCCATTTGGAGTACTCTAGGCCCTAACCTGTCATGGAAAATTGGGGGTGGGAAATATGTGATTTTTGAATGTACTGCAAAGCTGTCAGTGGAATACTCTCCTTTGCGGCGGTTAGCACTGCGTCTTGCACAACCCGTCATCTGAAGTTTTGACACCACCTTCAGGTTTGTTGTCATAAAGTAATTTGGAGGAACTGTGGTTGTTCATTTGTGGGTAACAGGGAAGCAATGAGGTGATAGACTTGCCCTTGAACTTTGAATGTTGGCATAAATTCATGTTCAACTATCTCCTTAGATGTGTCAAATAATGTCATTTGAAATGCAGAATTGTATTGTTTGATATTTTTCAGAAAATCCTTTGACTGGATGGAAGTACCTTCCAAAAGATCCATAAAAGGTTGAGGAGGAGCTGGTAGTGCTGGCAATCTTACCTTACTGCCTGAGCAGCACATGCCAATAGTTTCATTCGGAAATTTTAAAGCTTTGCAGAAACGACAATTCGAGTTCAGTACACTAATTTGGACAAAATTATCATTTTTATAAGAATGGGATGGATCATATCTGAAAGCAGCTCCAAGAGTTGTGAAGAACGAATTTGTACGTTATCTGTTTTTGAGAGCTGTTCTTTTGGATTTCTGTCTAATCATCAAAACATTGTTGTAATGATTCAGCATTAAGTGCTGCTGCAGGCCTTTGCTGATCCTGGGAAAGCCTCATCTCGCTTATCTTGAGACTGCATTTGACATGCTGCTTTTGCTGATCTTGAGAAAATCTCATCTTGCTTCTGTCTTGAGACTGCATTTGATGTGCTGCTGCATGTCTTTACTGATCTTGGGAATGTCTCATCTCTCTTCCCTATTGAGACTCCATTTGACATTGTGCAACATGCGTTTGCTAATCTGGAGTAAGTCTCATCTTCCTTCTGTCTTGAGACTCTCACCTTCAGTTTTCTACAATCCTTCTTGCTTTGTACTTGTTTCTAAGAGATAACATCATTTCTTTGGGTTTTTTTAAGCAGTTGTATGTAGTTTTGCATACAATATAAATTAACCAAATATTTATCACATTAGAATTAAAAGTGAAACAATATTATATCACATTACAATACAGATCTTCTTTCACTTTTGACACGTAATACCAAACCAGTGCCAATGTTATGTTGTTTTAATCCAAATGAAAAAAAAAAATTACATGTTGACACTCACAGGATCTGATACTATTACTTTGTAAAATTCGATTTGATTTGGTTGAGTCATTTGAGAATGCATAGGGAACAGACAGACAAAGAATTTTATGCATATAGATTACATAAAATTTCCAGTACTCCATAGGATTTTAAGCAATAATGCAGTGTTTTTTGGAAACATGCCAATAAAAATAAAATCGCACTGGTCACACCAGAGCATCACATCATAAACAAAAAGCAGGTCCCCTACCTCTTCATAAATATCAATTGCTTTTTGGTACTGCTCTAGCTGTGCTGAGTATTGAGCCACTTTCAGGAAGCATTTATTAGCTGCACTGTAATAAAAGAATAGCAATTTAAAACAAATAATAAAAAGTTTATTCTCATTGCTTTACTTTTATTTATTTATATTGTTTTCCTAGTTTCAAATGATGGCCAGATCTACAAATTCAAATTTTTGTTTTTAACCAAGCAAAAGAGAAGAAAATTCTAAATATTTATATTTAATATCAAGATAGATACAAATTGCTTCTAAACTATTATGTAAATTTTCCAAAAATAGTTAAGATAGAATTGAGCTCTTTTGAGCCATTTATCTTGGCTGATGTTATTATAAACTTTGCAGCTTATGCCTAGGCAGGTGAAGTGATTAGAGAGAGGAATATTATGGATAAATCAAGACTCTGAAGGATGAAAAGTAAAGTGAACTTCAGCAAGAACTGAACTTTGAATATTGCAGTATCAAAATCTACCCAATATTCCAATTTCCAGGACAGTTCTAACAACTTTGCAAATTCAAATATTTATATGCCTTATCACACTTGTTTCTGTTTCACATATAAAATATTATTTTTTCTTTTTGTCATCATAAAAGAATGAAGGAAAGCAGTCCATTAAGTAAATCTTTTGTGGCATATGAGAAGAATTTGTTTAAATTTATTTAAATTCTAAATAAATTTCATCACACAAGAAATATTCAAATAAATTTCAGCACAAAGTAAATCTCGACATGTGTCATTTGTTTTAAATATAAATTAGAATATTAGAACCAAAAAGGAAATGTCACAAACCTTGTGGATTCTTCTCCTTTATAATAGTCAGCAGCTTGTTCATAGTGAGAAATAGCCTATGTAAAAAAAAAATAATACTATGAACTAATACACAAAATATCTTTAAATTAAGATCACATTAAGTCAATGTTTCTCCATTGGCCCTAACAGAGCTGCCAATTTGTTACCTCCTCTAATATTTAATATAGCACATGATTTCATCTGGGTAGACTGAGAATAGAAATCATCATCATTGTTGTTTAAGATCTACCTTCCATGATGGCATGGGTTGGACAGTTTGACGGAAAACTGGTAAACCAGGGGGTTGCACCAGATTCCAATATGATTTGGCAAAGTTTCTATGGCTGGATGACCTTCCTAACGCCAACCACTCCAAGAGTGTAGTAGATGCTTTTTACATGCCACCAGCACAGGTGCCATTGACCCGACACCGGCATCAGATGGTCTCACTTGGCTCAGCAGATCAACACAAGCACAGTATATTGCCAAGGGTCTTGGTCACCTGTCACTGCCTCCATGAGGACCAACGCATGAACAGTGCTTTTTACATGTCACTGGCACGGATGTCAGACAGCACTGACATCAGCCATGACTACAATTTCACTCGGTTTGACAGGTTTTCACAAGCACAGCATATCGCCCAATGATTGAAGGGTGCTTTCAACAGGCCAGTTACACGACACTGGCATTGGCCACGACTACGATCTCACTTGGCTTGATAGGTCTTCTCAAGTAAGGCATATCTCCAAAGGCCTCAGTTGCTTGTCATTGCCTCTATGAGGTCCAACATTCAAAGATAGTGCTTCACCACCTCATCCCATGTCTTTTTGGGTCTACCTCTTCCACAGGTTCCCTCCACTGTCCTCATCCATACTCACCACATGACTAAACCAGCACAGTTGTATCTCTTGCACACATCTGATGCTTCTTATGTTCAACTCTTACACTCAGTTGTGCATACACACTGACATTACACATTCAGTGGAGTATACTAGCTTCATTTCTTACAAGCCTACGCATGTCCTCAGCAGTTACAGCCCATGTTTCACTGCCATGTAGCATGGCTGTTCACACACAGGCATCATACAGTTTGCCTTTCACTCTGAGCAAGAGGCCCTTTGTTACCAGCAGAGGTAGGAGCTCTCTGAACTTTGCCCAACTTATTCTTATTCTTGCAGCTATGCTTTCAGAGCATCCACTGCTACTGACTTGGTCACCTAGGTAACAGAAGCTATCAACTACTTCTAGTTTTCCCCACTGGCATGTGATGGAATCTATTTTCTGTACATTTTTGGTGTTTATTGTACCTTTGCACTTTCCACACACCAAATTATCTTCCATGTTAACCTTCCTCTGATATTGCTACACCTCTTAATAATAATAATAATAATAATAATTGTGTACAGTGCTCAGGTGCACTACAACTCATCTAAAGTGTATATATAATCAGGTGAAGTTTCGGCGGATTTCGGAAAGCATGAGGGCCTTAAAAGATGCAGTGTCATGGCAGTCAACAACTGACGCAGGCAGTTTATTCCATGCTTCAGCAACTCTGAGCGTGAAAAAATGTTTCCGAAAGTCATGGGAGCTGTATTGTTTTCTGACTTTGTAGGCATGTCCACGTGTGTTAGACACATGGAGATCAAAAAGGTGTTCAGTGTTGTTGTTGGTGAGGTGGTTGATAACTTTGTGGGTGTTTACCAAGTCCGTCGCCAAACGCCGGAGCTTCAGTGAATCCATGCCCAGGGAAACAAGGCGCTCAGAATATGGTAGGTGTCTGATGGAGGGTATGCGTTTGGTTGCACGTCTCTGGACAGATTCCAGGAGGTCAATGTTCTGTGCAAGATAGGGGTTCCAACTGATGATGCGAATTCCAAGTGTGGTCGTACCATAGCTGTATACAGTTTTAAATAGATGGCTGGAGAGTGGCTAAAAAAGACCTGCTGAGTGATGCCAAGACACCCTCGCCTTCCTGACAATCTTAGAGATATGCTTTGACCAACGCAGATCACTGCTGACAGTGATGCCTAGGTCACGCTCGCAAGAGGATTTCTTGATATCAGTGTTGTGGAGGAGTATGTAACGCAGGGTTTTTTCTCCCAAAATGCATGGTGGTACACTTGTCCACAGCCAGTTTCAGTTGCCATCTGTGATCCATTGCTGCATTGTGTCTAGGTCTGATTGCAGGAAAGTTGTAGACATCAGGATCTGTCCTCTTGATTTCAAGGTACAGCTTGATGTCGTCTGCATATTTCAATACTGTGGCATTCTTTAAATTGGCATTGGGTACATCTTAAGGAGTTTCTACCTATACCTTTTCTACAAATCAAACCAGGCTATCTACCTGAAGGGATTTGTGATTTGTTTGCTTTCCTATTTACTAAGACTTTGGTTTTTGCTAGATAAACTTTAAAGCCCTTCTATTCTAGTCCTTGCTTCCACACCTGAAACTTCTTCTCTAGTTCTGGTAGTGATTCAGCTATAAGAGCAAGGTCATCAGCATAAAAGGGCAGCCTGTCTTGAATTGCCTATAGGACTATGATGAACAAGAGGGGGATGAGGACTGATCCTTGGTGAACCCCTATTTCTACTCTGAATCCTTTGCTATACTCATTGCCAACCCTCACCTTACTGACAGCATCCCTGTTGTGTATAAATGTCTTATTCTAGAATACAACACAATCCAAATACGGCAACTTCTCAAAAAGAAAATAACCAACCTGCTCAATGTCAGCCATCTCATTCTCATATATTTCAGCGACAGTAATATGATGTTTGGCAGCGATAGTGAATCTACCCTGTAAGAAAAAGAACAAAACTATTTACGTCTTTGTTACAGAGCATTTGTCAAAAATACAGAAACTCAAATTTACATTCATATGCAATAAATAAGTAGTTGTGTTTCCCTCAGGGGCTCTAACACCAATTAGAGGGAGCCTCAAACCAAGACTGCATATAGCACTTTAAAATTAATTTTAAATGCAATGCAGTTTTCATGATAAATAAAACTGTATGTAAGATTTAAAAACTGCTGAAGGGAGAAATCAGTTTCAAGGAATTATGAAGAAGAATTCAAGAAGTTTAAGTAATACTCACCATATCTGTGTAAATTTCAACAGCTTTCAAGAGGCTGTTGATAGCTTCTGCACAATAAAATAAAGAAATAAAATTGTTTTTAAAGTGACATTGACATTAGAAATGGATGAAATAATAAAAACAATTATTTGCAGCTTACTTCAAGAAACATTCAGAAGAACATGTGTGTGTGTGCACATGTATGCATGTATGTATATATTTATTTCACTTAGGCATTACAATACTAATAACTTGGTGTAGAATTCAATATACATATGCTTCCGAACAAAGCATTAGTCAAGTACAAAGTGATAATAAGAAAAAAGAGATAACAAAGGAAGAAATGATTAGCTTACAACTGTTTCCGCTATAAGAGGTGGTGTACTCATAGTTGAGTGACTGAGTAATACTTTATAGCTTCATCAGAACCTCAAACATGAAGTGTTACTCAGAGACTTTCAACAATGAGTCCACTGCACCTTATAGCGGAAACAGCTGTAAGCTAATATCTGTCTTTCCATGCCATCATGAGTTAGATGAATATATCATTGAATCATTGCTTCACAACCAGATACTCAAGGATGTAAAACTGAGGGAAGATGATAAAAGAAAAAAAAAACAGTCAACTCTTACCATTAGGATCAGCTTTCTTGTAAGCATTCCCTGCATCAACATAATGTGATGCAGCTTCATGTCGACTTTGAAGACTAATCTGAAGCTGGGCTGCTCTACAAAAACATTGTCCAGCAGCTATAAAACAATAAGGTAAAAAGAATAGATATACAGAAGGTCAAATGTGCCAATAATTAACTGGTTTTGAATTATCTGTAACTACTAAATACCGAAAAAAAAACCAAAGAATTTTTGACTTAGAATGCTTTGCTCTAAAATCTAGAATAATTATAGCCTCAAAGCCAAAAGGTACATTTTGCTAACATTCCAAAAATGTTCACTTCTTTGAGTTGCATGTCCAACTATATAATTTGTACTATAGGCTGCTTAATCAGAGACCTCAGAGAAATTGTCAAATCAATCAAAGAACGGGGAGTGTTTTGTTTTGTTTTTAGTTAAGGTACCTTCTCAACTTCAATGGAGCCAAAGTTTACCTTGATTAACTCCCTAACATTTTGAAAATGAAGATTAGAAATTTTGTACCAAAACAGAGAAAAAATTAAGACAAAAATGTTCACATCACAAATGAGTACACTGCACTTAATACAACTAAATACCACCCTGAAACAATATATTACAGTGTATTACATGGACTAAAATCAAACTGAAGTATGACTTAGCATGCTTGATTTGGGTCATTTCCAAGAAGGTGACTTCATTAACTTTCAGATGTCGTTGAATAGGGGATTTGAGCTACTCACAAACCCCAGTTCAATTTTCCCAAATAATATCGGATCTAGATGGTGCTTAGATAGAAAAATGGTCACCATACAGGTTTTAACCAAGCCTAACAATGTTCACCTTCAGAGATCTGTAGAAAAATGTTTATTTCTATGATATGGCTTCTAGCATCTTATACAAAAACATAATTTCTATCTTATATACTTTGTGAAAATACTGTGATACATATAAGAGTAATGCAATTGATAGACATAACATCATAACTTACAAGCCCAGTTTTTGGCCATCTTGAATGCATTTGCAGCCCTGACAAATAATTCAGCTGCTTCTTCAGTCTTGGAAGGACTTCTGCAAAATGAAAGAACAGATTTCATGAATTGTATTTAGTTTATTGAATTTCAATTGATAATTAACTGCTTTCCCATATTAAGAATCATGGGGGCTATTAAAATATTCACTGTAGATAACACTGTTCTTTACTAACACTATCAGTATGTGCCAACAATTCATATATCTAATTTTCATCTGTTGTTATCAACAATAAACAGGACATCATATAGGAAAAGATGGGTCATAGTACATCCACAGAAGGTTCTGCCACAGATCAGGCACAGGTGGTCTGCTGGAAATGAAGCTGGCTCTGGACTTGCACAGGTCATGTTTATTTTGTGCTCCTGTGATCCTATTTTGTTTGTAGGTGGCATATACCTATAATCTGAGTGACTACTAGATTAAGTGATAAGTCAATTATTATTATTGAATTAAAGTTTAATTTTTAGAGATGGGTAACTAAGTTTCAAAGGCAAATGTATTTGAAGTTTTAAGGGGTATTTTTGAGCAGGTATGTAAAGTATGGCTTGGAAGAATTCTCTCCAACATGGAATTTCAGCCTTTCTTGTATTCTTTTGTCATCTCTTTTGAAGGGTTCAGTTATCTGAGATCAGCTTTCACTCTCTCAGCCCTTTTCTTCTTTTTGCAGTAGTTCCTTCCACATGAATTTCTTTAAATGTGTGGGTATATATACATATACATACATGCACACACACATACACACCTACACATATACTATAATTGTCAGTAAATATGACTAGGGTATTAGAACACCTACAATGCTAGAAAAAAGAGCTAAAAGGCCCTAATGCTGTAGTTAAAGCAAATAATTGTATACATATGTATTGACATGGACTGTAATTGCCCACAAACACTGGTCTAGAATTCCCTATACTGATCGATCAGTTTTGGCTAATTGTGTAGCCTCATCAGTCGGGACCGCTCAACTCAGCTGATTCCAGACTTAATTCTCTGTATATATTCTCATATATATATACACACACTTTGGAAGCATCAAATGTGGTTGGTATTTTGCAGATAAAAAAGTAAATTTTGAGCACATTTAAGCTGAAAGGATAGTAGAAAAAGATTGGGTATTTATCCTTATAAGACAGAAAAAAGTTGCCAGCAGGTAGCTACAGGACTTGAACCTATACTCCTCACATACCAGCTGAGTGCTCTAATCATTAAGCTAAACAGCTCTCCTGACAACAATTATTGTCAATTTTAATGCTAAATAATAGCTTTCGAATACATCATTTTATATACAAAACTTTGGAAGTATCGAACGTGGTTGGTATTTTGCAGACAAGAAATCAAATTTCAAACACAGTAAAGCTGTAAGGACAACAGAGAAATATTGAGTATTTACCCATATATGACAGAATGCTGAGGGAACCTGTGGTAGAGGTAGAACCAGAAAGACATAGGACAAGATGGTGAAGCAGGATTTCAAACTTTGGGCCTCACAGAGGCAATAACTAGCGACCAAGACCGTTGGTGGTATGTTGTGCTTGAGACGACCTGTCAAGCCAAGTGAAATCATAGTCATGACTGATGCTGGTGTCACTTAACTGGCACATAAGAAGCACCTTTCAATCATTAGGCATCACAGAGGCAAGGTGACTGAGCTCGTTTTGAATGTTGGGCCTTAACGAAGGCAAGACTGAGATCTTTGGCATTATGTCATGCTTGAGAAGACCCATCAAACCAAATAAAATCAGTCATGGCAGATACTTGTGTCACACAAATGACACGCATGCTGGTGGCACATAAAAGCACCCATTACACTCTCAGAGTGGCTGGCATTAAGAAGGGCATCAAGCCATAGAAACCATGCCAAGTTGGAGTTTTGTGCAGCCTTCCAGCTTGCCAGCCCTGGTCAAACTATCCAACCCATGCCAGCATGGACAGTGGAACCTAAATGATGATGGTGTGTGTGTGTGTGTGAATTTGTTTGTGTGTGGGTGTGAATGTGTGTGTTGTGATTGTCATCATCATTTAACATCTATGTTCTATGTTGACATGGGTTGGATGGTTTGACAAAGATCTGATGGGTCCAAAGACTGTATAGTGCTACAGTGTCTACTTTCGTGTGGTTTCTATGGCTGAATGCTCTTCCTAATGCCAACAAGTATATGTGTGTGTGTGTATATATATATATGTATAATGTATGACACTATGAATTGAATCAAGCAAAGGCATGAGAATATTTTATAAACAGACTTTGGAAACACCGAATGTGTTGGTATTTTACAGACAAGGAAGCAAATTTCAAACACGGTATAGCTGTATAAACAACAAAGAAAGATTGGTTATTTACCCTTAGAAGATGGAAAAAAGTAGCTGCCTGCTGGCAATTTTTTTCTGTCTTCTAAGGGTAAACACCCAATCTTTCTCTGCTGTTTTCTCAGTTATACTGCATTCAAAATTTACTTTCTTGTCTGTAAATTATATATGACAAAGAGAGAAAGATATGCACACACACACACACACACACAAAACACATGCCACACATCATTGATTTTATTTCAGGTTTTACATTTCATGCATATCTTCATTCAATTCTTAATTCAAGTTGTCTTTCTTGCCTTTCTCAACTAGACTTAATCATTAAACTATCTAGCAGAAAAATTGCCCTCTGGGTAGTATTCTGCTAGTCAACGCATTTAACTCCCAATTTGTGTAACTTTTCTGATATGTCAGACACATCTTTCATTTCATTCATTTGTCTAATGGTACTCACTTACTCAGTAAATAGTTTTCATTATTTTATCGCACTCTTAATTTCTATCTTTTAAACAAACTCGAAAGGTAGTCCATCCTCTATGTGGTCATTTATTGTGATAGAAATAGTAGGGATCACATAGATATATTCTAAGGCCTATAACATACAAAACAGCCCTACCAACATCAACTATGTTAGCACTCACTTGACTATTTCATAATAAACCATATAACTTTGAATCTGGATATGGAAATATAGATGTCATGTCTAGTTAACAACATCTTAACAAACAAGAACAAATAATTCTACATTGTAGAGTTCCACATTTTAGACTGTGGTGGGTGTTAAGGAATTTAAATGTAGATTAAAAACTCAAGAGAATGGTTGTTCATTCTACCCTCCAAAAATGAGTCAATGGCAAAGATTATCTTTCAGCTGAGGAGTTGAGTGTGACACAAATGATGTTGTAAACCATATAATCTTAATATAAATTCTAGTATAAATGCTACAGTCTAAAAAATTCGGTATATTGAGTATATTTTATTTAATTACAGGCTGTCTGGGATTGGTGAGAATGGTATGGTTAATGTTTAGCTTGAATAACTGCACACCAATGTCTGTAGGAAAGATATTAGCAGACAGGGATTTGCAGGGAAGGTTGACATTTTGGACAAGAACAAGCAAGCATGATGTTAATTTATGAAGAAGTTTGAATGCAGTTAAGTTGAAAAATCAAAAACGTAACAAAGACATTGGCAAATACATATATGTGAAAACTGATAATATTGATATAGACATGGAACAGGTATTGATGACACATGGTAGAAGAAAGTGTCATAGTTTGGTGATTGAATATGCAACAGTGGTAGATCAAAGTAGTTGGGACTATTTGTGAACTTTGCGTCATGAAGAAGAGATAATATATAGATGGATGTTGTATTATAAACCCATGAGGAAGAGATAAACAATGGCAGTATGGCTAAAGCAGAACTGATGATGATGGCATTTTAGTTATTTCTTTAAAAATAATTTGCTATCATTATTCAGAGAAGAATTCAATTTCAGAAAAAACTAACTCAGGAACTGTTACAATAAGAGCAGTCATCATAGTATGGCAGTAATTTCTTAATGAATGAAGTGGGGGTTTGATTTCAGCTCCAATTTGGAAGTAATTTGCTTTATTTATGTTGCATAACAACCATGTGGAAAAGCATGAATGCTAAAATAAAGTTGTGTAAATTTACATTTAACACATTTCAGTTCACTGAAATGTAGAAAGACCTTTGCTGTGGTAACTTCCTCACAGAAGGAATTCTTATAGATTACATGTGTAAAAATGCACTGAGCAGGACTACAAATGATGTCAGTGTAACTTTGCAGAAACATGTGTCTTACACTTAGTCAGTTATAGACACCAAATCAATCATTTATAGCTCACTAAGAACTACTGTTCTTATAAGTAAATAACAAAAAATACATTTGTTGGTGAGTGTTCATCTTATAAAGATGGAATTATCTAATTAAAAGCACATTATGCAGCAATGATTAAAATAAAATGTACGTTTATATTTAACATGTTCATGTACATTCAAATATGGAAAGATCACAGTGGTAGCTGTCTCAAAGGAGACATTTCGCTGAGCTGGGCTCTAAATGAAGTCATCAGTGTAAGATACATTTCTGCATGTAAGATACATTTCTTCTTCAGGTAGAGATTGCTGCATAGTGGTGTCTTTAACTGATTTCAAATTTTGGCACAAAGCTAGCAAGCTCAGGGGTAAGTCAATTACATTGACACCCCCCCCCCCCCGGTACTCAGCTGGTATGTATTTTACTAACCCCCAAAGGATGAAAAACAAAGTTCATCTTGATGGAATTTGAATTCAGAATGTAAAGACAAAATGTAATGCCACAAAGCATTTTGCCCAGCGTGCTAATGATTCTGCCAGCTCACCACCTTTAGTGTGTTAATTAATTCCAATTTGACAAAGCTTAGCAAGTACCAGCAAAATGTTTTTTTTTTTTTGCTCTTTACATATAAGACTGGCTGATTTTAGTGAGCTAAGAACAACTGATTCAATGTCTGTAACTGATGAAACTACACAGAAACACTTTAAAGTTCACTAGCATTATTCATAGCCCAACATGGTTAATTTTTATGCACACAAGTCTACAAAGACAGTTTCCACATTTGAATATTCACAAATATGTTAAATATCATCATCCACTGCTTAGTGCACCATTAATTAATTATAAATGCTAAACTTTCAACATATTGCTTATAATAATTTCAGGTTTCATGCTTATATAATAGTTTCCAAAATGCAATACTTCTTTGTTGATAATATCTACTTAACTGTTCATCCTTCCCAGAACAATGAAATACAAGAACCAATTCATTTAACTAAGCCTAGGCCCTCTCCAAAATAGTATCCCATTTCCTAAATAAAATAAAACTCAATCTTTCTTCAATACCAACGCCCACTTTTCAGATAGTTCCTTACAAACAAGCGGTTTTTTGATATGCTGAGATGCACACGCACGATACGAGGTAATAACTACTTATAACTTATTTATTATAAACTTAAAGAAAGTAGTTCACCATTTGTTACTTTCGGATGAAATACACTGCCTTTCTTACAATTAATTTTGAAAATAACGAATTTAGTAGAACCACTGTCAGTACTTTTCTTGTGCTTGGAAAATCTGATGTAAGAATTTAATTTGGATCTCCTATCGAATCACACCACCAAATTGTTGCTGAAAGTAAAGACAGTCAATCAATCTTTCTTTACATTATTTTGCAACGAAAATATAAAGTGCCTTTGAATTATAAACATAACTCTTGTCCCCACTATAAATTCGTGCATTCATGCTCTATATGAATATTGGTTTTGCAAAATTATTTGCATGTACATTCATTATGATAATAGCTTTATGTTGATAGCTTTTATGTATATGAGTGTTTACTATTTTAGTGACGATTTACGTTGGGCATTGACACAAATAATCAACAATCTCTTGGAATAATCATGAAGTTATAAATTCCCAAAAGACAATCTAAAATGTGCTATGATGACGTTTATGCCTTTTTCATTAGCGATGCAGTAGAATTAATTTCAACTGTGAATCGAAACTATGTTGCGGTCTTGCTTCGCCAAAAACTTAAGGTGGTAGCATAGTGCATGCATAATAAATAACGACAGAAAAAATAGTAACGATCTCATAATAATAATCATATAACTACTGTGAGGCCTTTAAATTACTACAAAATACAAATGCCTTATCTCCCACCACCACCACCAAAATTTGAGGATTTTCAAATCAAAATAATTTTATCTAAGCCTTCAATCCTTGTTTTCAGAATAATACTTTTGTTAAGAAGAAATGTGTAAATCCTAAAATTCCTTTAAAGCTAGATCCCACGAAAAGAAAATTAAAACAACAAAAAGCAAAATGTTTTGGTGTCCATTAGGAATAAAACATACATATATACATACATATGTATATATATATGTGTGTGTTATAACGGTAAATATATGCGAAAAATTGAACACTTGTTATTTAGAGAAATCTATTTATTACGTAGTCCGAAGAATGCTCGTGTTTGTAATATGACAATTGGCAGTATTATAATAAATATCTATTTTGTTAAACGGAGATGAAAATATCACATCACGTCATGTATGATAAATAAAAATACTAATCATATCACACGTCCACTAGAATGAACAAATCCATCCACATACATACACAAGATTAGACATACACACAGACTTGATACCATAATATTATAGGTTACTCGTAATGACAAATAATCGATCCTGATGTAATGTCAGAGATAATACTGGTGTGAACTGAGTTGACTTCTTTGACAGCCAACCCGACTGATATCGGGGTAGTAAAATCAACATTACATTATATTTAACACACACACAAATAGAAATACAGGTATATCTACGTTAATTAGGTTATAAACTGTTCAATAGGTCACAAATCCTAGACCTCAAATGTGGATATTGTTGTATGAATAATGTATAAGAACATGTATGTGTGTATCCGTTTGATAGAGTATAAACTCCAGTTATTATTTTATATATATATATATATATATATATCCTTGTAATAAGTAATGTAAAGCATATATGTATAAATAAGATATGTGTATGCATAAATATGTAAAATTAATGTATATATAAGAACATATCTGTTGCCAGCGCGTTCGAATATCCAAAGAACACAATACAACCAAGACGATGCAAGTCGAAAGGAAAAAGATTTTTTTAATATGTGGAATTCATATTCATATGTGAAGTGACAGTCTGGTCAAAAGTGAGCACTATTTACTGAAATAAATACATTCATCTGAGATAACCAAATTCTAGGGTAATTTGGGGAGTTTTCTTTCGTATAAGAGAGGGACGGGTAAATACATATTTACAGACACATACAGTCATAAATAACAGTTTTCTTAGATTCGACAATGTAGGAAACACCATTCTGTATTTGCTCATCCTTTTTATTTTTATTTTTATCCTACCATATATATTTTTTTCTAACATTGGAAGCGGAGTAATTGGGTGTACATTGTAATCAAAAAATGCTTACCCAAACAATGACGAGAGAATACCTTTCGAAGATCCGAGTTTTTTCTCTGCTTGGAGTAGGAGCTGGCGAGCTTTTTCCTCGTTGTTATTATTTGCCATGGCTACTTGTTGATTTACGTTTCTTTTAGACAATAACTATATATAAAGCAAAAGATGCCGAAGAGATTAAAGAACGAAAAACTAGCGACAAGAGTACTTGATGCTAGCCTATAATAGGCGACATACTAGTAAACTATCTTCAAGAGATTATATAAATGAGAAAGGAGATCATCATTTGAAGGGAGATAACACTATTTTTGCAAAATTACATATTTTATGTCAGTAGATATGATTATGGGAGGATGAATGAATAAGTAGAATGGTCTTATTACTTGCTGTTAGATTAAATCGCTGAGTCTGTTATTTATGTAGTTAGTGTTGTAAAAGATAGTGTGTATGTCAATATATTTGTGGAAAACAGTCGGTAGAGGCAATAAAATTGCAAGTGCGGATAGAGAACTGACACAAAGCTAGAGCAACAGGTTTAGAGGAGAAAAAGAAAAAACTTGCGAGAATGGAAGGAGAAAACTGTATCGATGAGAGAACTGTAGAAAGTGAAGGAGTGAGAAGAAAATAAAGGGAGAGATATGAAAGCAAAAGTCTTGTAAAAATAAAGAACAAACAAGTGATAGACTATATATATATATATATGCATGTGCGTGTATGTATATATATATATATATATCACCGTGACCGACCAGGCTATCAGAGGTTGCTAAACATCGCTGGTCACAATGCGCTTCGCATTGTTTTAGCCTTCGAATGACGCCACCCCACTGGCTAAGCGAGCAGGCCAACAGAAGAAAGAGTGAGAGAAAGTTGTGGCGAAAGAGTACAGCAGGAATCGCCACCACCCACTGCCGGAGCCTCGTGGAGCTTTAGGTGTTTTCGCTCAATAAACACTCACAACGCCCGGTCTGGGAAGCGAAACCGCGAGTCCGCTACTCTAACCACTGGGCCATTGCGCCTCCACACACACACACACATATATACATACATACATACATACATACATATATATATACACACACACACACCACACACACACACACACACACACATATATATATATATTTATATATATATATATATTTATATATATATATATATGTATATATATATATATATATCATCATCATCATCATCATCATCATTTAACGTCCGCTTTCCATGCTAGCATGAGTTGGACGGTTCAACTGGGGTCTGAGGAGCCCAAAGGCTGCACCAGGCCAGTCAGATCTGGCAGTGTTTCTACAGCTGGATGCCCCTCCTAATGCCAACCACTCCGAGAGTGTAGTGGGTGATTTTATGTGCCACCGACACATGTGCCAGACGAGGCTGGCAGACGGCCACACTCGGATGGTGTTTTTATGTGCCACCGACACAGGTGCCAGATGAGGCTGGCGAACGGCCACGATCGGATGGTGTTTGTTACGTGCCCACAGCACGGAGGCCAGTCGATGCGGTACTGGCTACGGCCACGTTCGGATGGTTTTCTTGTATGCCACCGGCACTGGTACCACAAAGATACAAATTCCATTGATGCTCATCTATTTTGATTTTGATTTTGATTTTGATTTGATTTGATTTTGATTTTCACTTGCCTCAACAGGTCTTCACAAGTGTCACAAGAAGGAAGGTATGCACAGGTGGACTGACTACGTCCCAGGTAGGGGTCACGGGTTATGGCCTGACTATTCTTGCCGGGTCTTCGGATGGTGTTTTTATGTGCCACCGACACAGGTGCCAGATGAGGCTGGCGAACGGCCACGATCGGATGGTGTTTGTTACGTGCCCACAGCACGGAGGCCAGTCGATGCGGTACTGGCTACGGCCACGTTCGGATGGTTTTCTTGTGTGCCACAAAGATACAAATTCCATTGATGTTCATCTATTTTGCTTTGTTTTGATTTGATTTTCACTTGCCTCAACAGGTCTTCACAAGTGTCACAAGAAGGAAGGTATGCACAGGTGGACTGAAGGAAGGTATGCATGTCCCAGGTAGGGTCCACGGGTTATGGCCTGACTAGTCTTGCCGGGTCTTCGGATGGTGTTTTTATGTGCCACCGACACAGGTGCCAGATGAGGCTGGCGAACGATCGGATGGTGTTTGTTACGTGCCCACAGCACGGAGGCCAGTCGATGCGGTACTGGCTACGGCCACGTTCGGATAGTTTCCTTGTGTGCCACCGGCACTGGTACCACAAAGATACAAATTCCATTGATGTTCATCTATTTTGATTTGTTTTGATTTTCACTTGCCTCAACGGTCTTCACAAGTGTCACAAGAAGGAAGGTATGCACAGGTGGACTGACTACGTCCCTGGTAGGGGCCACGGGTTATGGCCTGACTCGTCTTGCCGGGTCTTCGGATGGTGTTTTTATGTGCCACCGACACAGGTGCCAGATGAGGCTAGCGAACGGCCACGATCGGATGGTGCTTGTTACGTGCCCACAGCACGGAGGCCAGTCGATGCGGTAATATATATATATATATAAATATATATATATATATATATATATATATATATTTAGTGAAGGGAAGAAATGGAGCTGAACGAAGATGCTACAGAATTCCTTTTATTATTTTCTACACATGTTTCAAAGGCCGCAAATTTCCAAATTCGGATTGAATAAGGAGACCATTTTGCAGCATTCTCTTCAGGAAAATCCAGGAATTTAAAAATCCAAAACAAATGCGCAGCAAGGTATTCGAACAAAACGCTCCTTAGGTTTTGTTCGAATACCTTGCTGCGCATTTGTTTTGGATTTTTAAATTCCTGGATTTTCCTGAAGAGAATGCTGCAAAATGGTCTCCTTATTCAATCCGAATTTGGAAATTTGCGGCCTTTGAAACATGTGTAGAAAATAATAAAAGGAATTCTGTAGCATCTTCGTTCAGCTTCATTTCTTCCCTTCACTAAATATATCAAACTTCAATTATCCGCGCTAAGGCACGGTTGCGACACCCCAAGGTCGTAACTTCAACCGTGTTTTTTCTGTTGTGATTTTTGCTACCCAGGTATCGGTTAAATTTTGAATAATCCTTAACAAGATAATTCATTTATCCATTTCAATAAATATATATATATATATATATATATATATATATAAAATTATCAACCATCACACAAACAATAACTCTGAGCACCTCTTCAAACTCCACCCATCTAACACCCGTGGACATATTTACAAAGTAAGAAAACAGCACAGCTCCCATGACTTCAGGAAACATTTTTTCACGCTGAGAGTTGCTGAAGCATGGAACAAACTGCCGGCATCGGTTGTTAGTTGTCGGAGCACTGCATCCTTCAAAACTTCCATGCTTCCTGAGATTCGCCAACACTACACTTGATTTTCTCCCCTCCATACACACACAAGCATGTATCTGACTCATACACTGTTCACTTTCCAGACATTTCTACATTACTGCATGTACTTTATATGCACTTTCTGACAAGTTGTGGTGCACCTGAGCACTGTATACAATAATTTCATTATTATTATTATTATTATTATTATCATATACAGGGTGCGGTGAATAAATTATCGTTTAAATTACACAAAAAGGAAAATATCTTCTGGATTTTTGAGGAGGTTTTTCCTTCTTTCTCAAAGGCTGTCATTACTTTCAAGACAGTACTTCTTGATACACCAAATATTTTGGCTGTTTTCATTATGCTAGCGCCTGCCATATGAGCACCAACAATTTGACCTCTTTGAAAGTCCAATAGATCTGTCATTTTGATGAATTTTAATTTCTTTTTTCCGATGATATCTGAAAAGAAACAGCAATTTTAGCAAAACATATTAAGCAACACTAATGATAAATCAAAAAACAATAATAAACAAGCTTTTGACAGTTTTATAGATATTTCAAAATTATGATGCCAGGTGTTTTGTCCAACCTCTCTCTCTCTCTCTCTCTATATATATATATATATATAATATATATATATATAAAATTATCAACCATCACACAAACAATAACTCTGAGCACCTCTTCAAACTCCACCCATCTAACACCCGTGGACATATTTACAAAGTAAGAAAACAGCACAGCTCCCATGACTTCAGGAAACATTTTTTCACGCTGAGAGTTGCTGAAGCATGGAACAAACTGCCGGCATCGGTTGTTAGTTGTCGGAGCACTGCATCCTTCAAAACTTCCATGCTTCCTGAGATTCGCCAACACTACACTTGATTTTCTCCCCTCCATACACACACAAGCATGTATCTGACTCATACACTGTTCACTTTCCAGACATTTCTACATTACTGCATGTACTTTATATGCACTTTCTGACAAGTTGTGGTGCACCTGAGCACTGTATACAATAATTTCATTATTATTATTATTATTATTATTATCATATACAGGGTGCGGTGAATAAATTATCGTTTAAATTACACAAAAAGGAAAATATCTTCTGGATTTTTGAGGAGGTTTTTCCTTCTTTCTCAAAGGCTGTCATTACTTTCAAGACAGTACTTCTTGATACACCAAATATTTTGGCTGTTTTCATTATGCTAGCGCCTGCCATATGAGCACCAACAATTTGACCTCTTTGAAAGTCCAATAGATCTGTCATTTTGATGAATTTTAATTTCCTTTTTCCGATGATATCTGAAAAGAAACAGCAATTTTAGCAAAACATATTAAGCAACACTAATGATAAATCAAAAAACAATAATAAACAAGCTTTTGACAGTTTTATAGATATTTCAAAATTATGATGCCAGGTGTTTCTATTATTTTGTCCAACCTCTATATATATATATATATTAAGTTAGACATGGCCTGGACCAATCTTTGGTCGAAACATATCTAAGTTTATCTAAGTTCATATATATATATATATCTTTTATTTGTTTCAGCCATTAGATTGCTGTCATGCTGAGGCACCACCTTGATGAATTTTAGTCAAGTGAATCGACCCCTGTACTTATTTTCTATTTTCTTTTTTACTCCTGGTACTTATTCTATTGGCCTCTTTTACTGAACCCCTAAGGTAAGTGTATGTAAGCATACCAACACCAGTTGTCAAGTGGTGTCAGGGGACAAATACAGACATTTTTTTTTCTCTAGTTTCAGCTCAGAGCTGTGGCCATGCTGATGCACCGCCGTTAAAAAGAGTACAACAGGAGTCGCCACCACCCCATGCCGGAGCCTTGTGGAGGTTTAGGTGTTTTTGCTCAATAAACACACACAATGCTCGGTCTGGGAATCGAAACCGTGATCTTCCGACCGCGAGTCCGCTGCCCTAACCACTGGGCCATTGCACCTCCACATATACATATAAATACAATGTGCTTCTTTCAGTGTTTGTCTAACAAATCTACTCACAAGGCTTTAATGGAAAACACTTGCCCAAGTTGCCATGCAGTAGGACTGAATCCAAAACCATGTGGTTGGGAAGCAAAATTCTTACCACACAGCCATACCTGTGCCTCTATGTGTGTGTGTGTGTGTGTGCACAGATTTGCCATTGTTCTCTTACTTTATGGGAATAAATGAATGTTGAAAGTACATTTAATTTTCTTGCAAATTTGGGATTGATACATAATTCAGCTGCATACTGTAATGAACCAATGCATTTGGTGAATCACTGCATACTGCTTTGTAGATCTTATGTATTAGTGAACACCAGCTAATTGCTTTTGATAATATTATTCTGTCTAATTTTTATATAGTAGTTTATTATTAATAACATTGTAAAATAACTCAAAGATATTTTACAGAAATTTGATTTTACAATTACTACTTTATTACATCAGATTTGTATCACAGTTTATTTTATTTCAAAGAAAACAATTCTTTTGCTTTCGTTTCAGTGCTAAGTTTCTGGTAAATTATTATCTTTGCCAACTTCAGTAGTTTCACATTCTAGATCATAAAACAATATGTCACCACTGAGGGTAATGGAAGAATCAATGACTACACAAGATATAATGATCCAAAAAGTTCTCGTCAAAAGAGATAAGAAGTTACCAGTATATCTGTAAAATTACGACAGTCATATTTCAACATCTACTGTGCTAAAATTATTGTCAATATAAACAAGTCATAAGGTGGTGAACTGAAAGAATTGTTAGTATGCCAGACAAAATTCTTAGTGGCATTTAATCCATCTTCAAGTTCTGAGTTCAAATTCCACCATGATCGACTTTGCCTTTCATCCTTTCAAGGTCGATAAAATAAGTGCCACTTGAACACTGGGGTCAACTTAAATGACTTGGCCCCTCCCCATAAATCTGCTGCCTTTGTACCAAAATTTGAAACCAATATAAACAAATCACATTACATACACACACACACATACACATAAACAAACAAACATTGCCGCTCCAAGAATATTAGAACATTAAAATAGTTTCAAAATCACAAAGTACTCAACTTATAGTGCATTCTATTCACATTTACAAAACCATAAATAATATGGGGATCTTGAAAAGGACCATCCTATTAGCTATATTGACACAATATAAACCATTTCACCACTGATGAGGTGAGTGAATTCAATATCATTAGGAGTGATGGTCACTTGCTTAGTGTAGATGATGATGATGGTGACAGTGAATTGGTATAGAGGTCCAGTAGAGTAAAATAGGAATCAATGAGATCTGATTCAGAGGTAATTGATTATAAATTTATTCACTGAGAATGATTAATTTCATGAAGTTTTCTGATTCACCCACTACAAGTTCTAAGTTCTACTCAAGAAAGTGCCAGATTTTCACATCAGTTAATATAGTGTTGCAACACTATATTTCATACCAAGTATTATGCTTACCCTGTCACTAGTAAGTGCCACAAGTTTGTTTCAAGTAAACATCATCAAATCCATGATTGATGTAATATTTAAAGGGATGCTTAGTAATACTTGCAGCTTTCTGATCAGGTAATTCAATAAGCTTATAAAAACAAAGAGGGAATCATCTTTCTTATCACTTTCCCATTTGAAATAAATTATTAAGATGATCTTAATTCTCAGGTTTGTTGATTCAATGACAACATAAATTTCGACACATATTTGCTTGATACGCTAGCAAATTGATATTTAATAGCTTTGGTTAATTATTTGTAACATTTAGTCAAATACCATGAGAATAAACCTGTTAATTAATGGAAATTAGTTTTAAATACATGAAATGTTAAAGAAGCTTCAACTACATGAAATAAACTGTATTTTGAAAGTGAGATTACTGCTTACAGGTGTTGGAGCATTCTACCCTAGGATAACAACCCACCATCTCCCTCACAAAACCCAAATGATCAGGTGCTTCATTTGAATGTGATCCATCATATAAGGCTGTATGGTGCTGCATCATACTATCTACAACATTTGAGTGAAGTCACCATCACTAATTGAGAGGTTATCCATTATCATTACAAAAATTGAGGGAACCTCCATGTGGTTGCTTGATCTGTTAGAAATCACAGCTAGATCTCCCTCAAATCATACCAACAGTTTTAGAAAATGATGCATTAAATTTGATTCCAGGAAAATGGAGTGATGATCACAGCTAAAATAACTTTGCCTGCAACCCTGCTCAGCCATGGTTCATGCCTTCATGCATTGTGTTGTCATGTTCACCATCTTCTAAATGTCATGGTCCATTAAAGATGAAAAGCATTTAAAAAACTTGAGAGCCCTCGGCCAAACAACACTGACAAAATCATCAATCACAAAACACAGACAATCTTGTAATTGCACATTAGAAAATCGAGTGAAAAGTTAATAAGTTTTGAGGGTTCTTAAAAGGGTCAGGCCATCATTCTGACTGGAAACAATTGCTACCCATCTACCTGCTGCTGGTATATTTGGTGACAGCCTTGGTACCCTCAGAGATAGCATGTTTGGCTGATTCACGAGGAAGGAGAAGATGGACAGCAGTCTGTACTTCATGGCTACTGATGATCAAACACTTGTAGTGAGCCAAACAACTGGGCTCAGAAGCTATTCTTTCAAGCAAATCATTGACAAAACTGTTCATAGACACAGCTTTATTGGAGATACCAGTGTCAGGGAAGACTTGTTTCAACACTTTGTAGATATAGATAAAATAGCTTCCTTTCCTCTTCTTTTTCTTATCACCTGATCATGCATGCTTAGCCTTTATTGCCTTCCATGCTCTCTTCAATGCTGCTGCTGCTGCTGCGGTTGGCAAACTTGATAGTAGTCAAAGTCCAGTTAGAGGGAAACTTCAGACAATTTTATTTATGGTTGACATGTAGCCTCACCAGAATAATCTAAGTAATTTAGTGCTTCAATTTCATTGGAAAATAAAACTCGCTAAATCACATGAGGATGTAATGCTATTTCCTGTCTATTTTAGTGGCTGTTAACAGTTCCTGGAACTTATTTTGATACATTTAAATGAAGTCAATAGTTCAACCAACATTTAGTGTCATCAAAGCTGCAATTATATCTGTACATGGTTAAGATAAAGGGAAAGAGTAAAAATCTTGTTCCTTTTGTACTGGGTTTCAGTTTTATGTAGGCCATCTTCTCCATAAACAACACTATGCTCAATATATTGGTGCTCCTGTTCCTGTCTACTTGACTGCTGTTATGTAATATTTAGCACCTGAGGTACTATAAGACTCCGCCGGTTACGACGACGAGGGTCCCAGCTGATACGATCAACGGAACAGCTTGCTCGTGAAATTAACGTGCAAATGGCTGAGCATTCCACAGACACGTGTACCCTTAACGTAGTTCTCGGGGATAATCAGCGTGACACAGAGAGTGACAAGGCTGACCCTTTGAAATACAAGTACAACTCATTTTTGCCAGCTGAGTGGACTGGAGCAACGTGAAATAAAGTGTCTTGCTCAAGGACACAACGCGTCGCCGGGAATCGAACTCACAACCTTACGATCATGAGCCGAATGCCCTAACCACTAAGCCACGCGCCCTCACCTGAGGTACTAAATAGACAAGAATTGCTGCCAAAGATTACAAGAAATCTCAAATTATTCCCCCATCACTTGCTATCCATAATTATGAAGAATCAAACTTTTGTCTGGAATGATGCTTGCCAAATGTTAAGTCTTTCCAAATTTCAGGCTGTACTTCTCCCCCAATAGACACAAAATTTACATAGTAATGATTTAAATGCTTGCCTATATTACTCTCAATAATCCCTTTCAAGGCCTCTAACATTTAGTATTGTTTATTACCTTTTTACTGATAACAATTTTCAGACTGATTATCAAAGGATGAAAAGATTTCTAATAAAGTTACTTCTCAGCAAGCCATCCAGGTGATGGCACTCAGATTATTCTTTCTTAAGTTGATTGTTGCCAATTCATTTCAGTATTATCATTTGTTGGATATTTATGGTACCAGTTAGTTGTCTTGCCTTGGACTCTTAACTTATTAGGGTGCTGTTATGTCTTGGATATTTTAAACTTGATGTAGAGCTGATTCCTTTCCACAACTAATTTTGGTGGACTTTTGGAAGAGTTACCTTACCAAGGTTGGAATTTCTCAGTTTTTGTTGGGATTTTTCCAAACTTTTTTTTTTTTGTATCTCACATTTCAAAACAATGGAGCAAAAAATGAAGGAGTAAAGAAGAATCGACCCCGAAATGAAGGGCAAAGTTGACCTCAGTGAGAGTTTGAAGAGAGAGTGCAGAGAATTCATACAAATGCCTCAAGATATTCTATCTAATACCCTTAGCTAATGTAGTTATATTCAAGATAGTTTTCGGTTCTATTTAAAATTTTCTAAATGACAACTCAGTCAAAAAACACGTATACAGTTAACCATTAACTCTGTTTAGGGGTCACCTTTAAATACTGAGTGCATATGTATATTCTGCATATAAATACATACATATACATATATGTATGATGACAGACTCTCCCATCGTTAGACGATGTATGAGGGCTTGACAATTTCTTACCGAACAACTACACAGATGATTTGTTTATAGTGATCAAATGTTTGTGTAGACATAAGCTCACTCCCACCATCAAATCGACATTACCTGCACAGGTGCAACGGGTGCCACATGTCAGATGATGAAATGATGGCAGAGCAATATGAAATGAAGTGTTTTGCTCAAGAACACAATGCAACGTCCGGACTGAGAATCAAACACATGATCTCACAATCGTGAATGCAATGCCTTAACCACTGAGTCATGTGCCTTCACTGTGTGTGTGTGTGTATGTATATATATATATATATATATATATATATGCATATAAATGCATATATATATATATATGCATATGTATGCATATATATAACGGGA
Source organism: Octopus sinensis (assembly GCF_006345805.1). Taxonomy (NCBI): domain Eukaryota; kingdom Metazoa; phylum Mollusca; class Cephalopoda; order Octopoda; family Octopodidae; genus Octopus; species Octopus sinensis. Next base: position 43,358,349 of record NC_043007.1, on the reverse strand, counting down.
AGCTTTATGAAAATAGACAAAAGACGAAGGCAGGTGGAAAACAAACGAACAATTGTATTAGTATGGCGCTCAGGAAATATAAATAAAACAAGTCTTTAACGTTTCGAGCCTACGCTACATATATATAAGAAATGAGTAGATAGACAGCCGACAACTGATGATGGGTCCTTTCTCAGTGTTTACTTGTTCTGTTTTCCATTTTTTCCTCGTTTGTTTATGTATTTCATGTTTTTGCACCGTTGGTGATGTCCTGTACCCATATATGCATGTATATATAAATATATACATATAGTGAGAGAGAGAGAGAGAGAGTAAATATATATAGAGAGAGTGAGAGAGACAGAGAGAGATAAAACTTCCCCACCACAACCTCGTTTAGGCTTAGCAGCCCTTTCTGTTTGTTTTCATTGTCCTATTTTTGTCACTAATTTTGACCCTCCACAAAATCCCAAATTTTATTTAATTTGTGGGTGCAACTGTTTTATCAAAGGCATATCTTGTTGTGAATTGCTTGAAATTCAGATTAGAAAAACAGCTGACAACTGATGAAGGGTCATTCTTTGTGTTGTTTGTCTTGTTTTCCATTTGTTTCTTCTGTTGTATGCAAAAAAAAGTTCATATTCCATGTCCTCATACATCGTATTTTTTATTGTTTACATTTTGTGACGTCCTGTGCCCACATATGCATATGTATATACATGTAAGTATGTACGTATACGTATATATATTATATATATATATATATATATATATATATAATATATATATATATATATATTATATATATATATATATATATATATATTATATATATATATATATATATATATAGGCACAGGAGTGGCTGTGTGGTAAGTACCTTGCTTACCAACCACATGGTTCTGGTTCAGTCCAACTACGTAGCACTTTGGGCAAGTGTCTTCTACTATAGCCTTGGGCTGACCAAAGCCTTGTAAGTGGATTTGGTAGACGGAAGCTGAAAGAAGCCAGTGGTATATATATATATATATATATATATATATATATATATATATATATATATGTAGCAGGTTGAAAAGGAACACACAAGTTGATATATATGGAATAAAAAGTCAAAGTAGAAAATGCTAAAATAATTTTAAAAAAGCATTTCAGTACAGGCTTCAGTCATTGAGACTGTAGCGGACCATTAGTGAAATTCATCCTCTTTCTCTGACATATATAATATAAATACAGACATAGCAGATAACAGCTAACCTTTTGGCCGCTTGGGCCCAGTTGTGTCCACTACTTCTCTTGCTGTATTATGTGCCAATATGCAACCCAACCAATCGTAACCTTCTGATAAGGTCCCATGACCCAGTCTTCTGAATGCTCCGTATGAGCCTATAATTTGCTATAAAAGCTTCAGTGATTCACCGTATCTCATCTTTGGTCCTAGTCCTTCTAAGGACTAATCTCTGACCACAGAGCATCCAGCAACACACAGCTAGTTCCAGTGACAGACACCAACGCCAACAGCATTTCAAGACCTCCACCATCGTCGCCTTCAATCTTAATGACACCTCTATCTCCATCGCCTTCATCTTAACGTTGTCTCCACCACTGTCCCCTTCATCTTATCAATGCCAACATTCACCCAGGTTTAACTTCTCACTGTTTGTGAATACTTCACCATGGTTAACAGTAAGCTCAACCTGCAAGAACCTTCTGTACCAAGTAACCTGGCACAGCATAGAAGCCACAACAGCTACACGACATGTGCTCAACCAGCTCTGCAATTGTCGCCTCAACTTCTTTGTTGCAGAATGTCTACTATAGCGTACATTACTGCGAACTGGTATTTAACTTCATCTTGTGTCTGAACTTCTAGCATCCTGTTATAGACTCTTTCTATTGCTCTGTATTTTATCTCACACGCATACACCCTTGTTTGTACATACCTACACATCATGTATGCTTGATGGCCTGTCTACTATTATTGTTCTTATGTACTTATGGTAAACACACAGACACACTCAGCTAACACTCATACACATCATTGTATGCATGACGGCCTGTCTATTATTATTGTTATTATATATATACTTATGTCGCACACACGTACACACACTCTGCTACCCACATGTTAACATCTAAATAAACCTTTCTCTTACATTCTCCAGTTGTGTCGGCTTCTCTCTTTTCCTTCTTATTCATTTATCCATATTTTTGGTTTTTATTGTAAGGCAACTGTGTGGTGTTTAAAGGAGTCATTCATTCTTCACCTCTCCTTTTCGCACGGTTGTTCTACAAGACTTTTTCAACTGTAAGTATGGAAAACAATTAAATTTTGGAAAAATTAAAAGAAAAGTTGGATGGCTCCCTCGTGAACTCAAGTTGGTGTTATTGACTTCAAGGAATAACAAAGCAGTGTTAAGAATTGCGTGAATATTACAGCAGGGACAGCCAAATACTAACCGAACAAGTTTTTCTAGAGTGTTGCAACAAAAAAGAAAATCAGGGAGAACAACTTTTTTTTATATAATTATTTAAAAAATATAATCTTTTCTACTCTAGGCACAAGGCCTGGAATTTTTTTTTGTGGGGGACAGTTGGTTATATTGACTCCAGTATGCAACTAATACTTAATTTATTGACCACAAAAGGATAAAAGGCAAAGTCGACCTCTAGTTATTAAAACGATTAGTCCACCGGGGTCAACTTTGCCTTTCAGCGTCGATAAAATAAGTGCCAGTTGAACACTAGGTCGATGTAATTGACTTGCCCCTTCCCCTGAAAGTGCTGGCCTTGTGCCAGAATTTGATACCAATTTATGCTAGGTATTATGTACTTCTCTGAAGATCACAACATAAAGTAAAATGTTACCAAAATATATGTTATCTCGTGGAAGGAATGGGTTAAATATTTCGTTACTGTGAGAAATACAAAGCACGTAGAGAATGAAATACCTATATATATATATATATATATATAAAGCTGAAGTTGTCTGTGTGTGGCAGGTTTGGTAGCCTTCAACTAACACTATCTCCTCCGAGACCCTGCGGCGCAAGTTGACCAAAATTGAGAGTATGATAGAAGAAGGCTTGCTCTTCATTCCGTAGAAGATAAAATTCAAATCAGACCATTTAACACCAAAAATTATTTACATCAAAAAGGTGCTTTTTTTCTATGAAAATCCCTATATTTTACGATTTTTTTATTGCTGTGTCGCCATTTTTCGGTGTATTTCAACCAGAAAAATGTTCACTTAAAGAGAATAACAAGCTACATAATGTAAAATTTTTACTTTTCAAAAATGCCAATTCTAAAGGGTCGAAACAAACCCGAGCAACGCCAGGAGATACTGCTAGTTTGTGATAAAATATTTAAAATGTACGTTTCTTTTTAAATCATCCCTTCTTTTCACAAATCACTATTACTTTCTCTACGAATAAAGGTACATGGATAGAATGCTTAAAATAAAGTTGTAGAAGAAATTAACCATTTCATTGTTCTTTTGAGACGTGGTTGTATTCGAATCTATTTCATGCTTGCAGCATTCTATTTGAACTATAATTAAACTTCAAAAAATAACACCTTGTAACGATGCGGATCAAAAGAGCAAAAATACTGAGCTTAGCTTTTACTATTTAACGGTAAGTAACCCGAGATCCCACTTCTATCGCTGCATTTTCAATATCTAAGAGGTGATGGAAGCAGTTGTTAACAATTACACCCTTTCATTAACTTGAATCATTATCCCATTTCACAAACTGCCAACTCGGCTTCAGTGGCCACTGGCTCTGCAGAAACGAAGGTCTTTGATGTCTGACACGATCATCTCTTACATGAGTTATTACGGAAGTAGATAGTAGCAGAGAATTTTAAATTATTAATTAAAATTATATTCTCCGTCATGAGAACAATCATTATGTAATTTGCTTAGTCTGACAATAAATACATAAATAGCAGGGGAGACAACCCCCAAATATTCTTTTCTACTCTAAAGTACAAGGCCCGAAGTTTTGCGGGAGGGAGCCAGTCGATTAGATCGGCAAGTATGCAACAGGTACTTAATTCATCGACCCCGAAAGGATGAAAGGTAAGATCGACCTCAGCAGAATTTGAACGCAGAACGTAAAGACAGACGAAATACTGCTAAGCATTTTGCCCGGCGTGCTAACGTTTCTGCCAGTTCGCCGCCTTACAACCCCAAAATATTAAATGCAGGGAGGAATGAACCAGAGATTTAATAGTACGGTAACTTATTACATGTTTCGCTCTTGTTAGACTTCATTTAACGATGAGATCCACTATAATAATTTTCATCACTAAGGGTTTGATTGTAGTTATTGATGTTTTGGTTTACATCAAGTAACCATTACATTGACAATATTGTCAACAATCTGATCGATGGAATAGTTTCTGGGTTTCACTCACCACACCAAATGTTTGACCATCAGTACGCACACATATTTTGTAGAGTATATACGTTATATACACACCGAAATGTACATAACCTTTATTTGACTTCTTTTTTCCTCAACTGAAAATTGTTGTTCACTCAGGATTATAACATACGAATTTGATGACATGCTTTGGACCGATGGAGTACAACTTTAATAATTGACCGAAGTATAACTAATCATTCCGAACACGTGTCAGTTGACCACTGGAGTCGATGTAATCAACTTACCTCTCCCCACCCCGGAAATTGCTGGTCTTGTGCCAAAATTTCAAACCAATATTTTAAACATTATTTACATTTGACGGATATTTGTCCACATCTTGTTTGTTGTTAACGCAACATTTCGGCTGATATATCCTCCAGCCTTCATCAGGTGTCTTGGGGGAAATTTCGAACCTGGGTTCTCATTCCTAAGGTATTTTTCGATGTTGATGTTGTTATTATTACTATTATTATTTAGGTCACTGCCTGGAATCGAACTGGGAATCCTGGGTTAGTAGCCCGCGCTCTTAACCACTACGCCATACGGACATATGTCGTAGTGGTTAAGAGCGCGGGCTACTAACTCCAAGACTCCTAGTTCGATTCCAAGCAGTGACCTGAATAATAATAGTAAGAAGAAGAAGAAGAAGAGTGAAAAATACCTTAGGAATGAGAACCCAGGTTCGAAATTTCCCCAAGACACCTGATGAAGGCTGGAAGGTATCTCAGCCGAAACAATGTGTTAACAACAAACAAGATGAGGACAAATATCCGTCAAATGTAAATAATTCCTTATCTCTTAACTATAGAACTACAATATTTTAAATATGGATGTTAACGTGAATTTTCTAAAAGATGTTAATTTGTTATTTTCCTTGTCTTCAAAATATAATAGCTGCAGTATATCGTTCGTTTTAAGATACATCTTGAAGATATTTCTAGGGTCCCCTCTAAGGCTGCGAGCTGGCAGAATCGTTAGCACGCAGAGCGAAATGCTTAGCGGTATTTCGTCTGCCGCTACGTTCTGAGTTCAAATCTGCCGAGGTCGACTTTGTCTTTCATCCTTTCGGGGTCGATTAAATAAGTACCAGTTACGCACTGGGATCGATATAATCGACTTAATCCGTTTGTCTGTCCTCTCTGTGTTTAGCCCCTTGTGGGTAGTAAAGAAATAGGTATTTCGTCTGTCTTTATGTTCTGAGTTCAAATTCAGCCGAGGTCGACTTTGCCTCTCATCCTTTCGGGGTCGATAAATTAAGTGCCAGTTGCGTGTTGGAGGTCGATCTAATCGATTGACCTTGTGCCTAGAGTAGAAAAGAATATCAGACCCCATCTACCAGTTGACCCAGCCGGAGTTGATCAAGAACCAACTTGCATCCCAATATCAACAAACCGCTGGTTTGCCCGCTTTATCCAAAGTCACCCATCCAGTGGCCTTCTTAACAGCTTCAGTGATGGAATTTTAAATCCTCCTCTTTGCTGCACCACTAATTCCAAGTCTGGTCAAAACCTCTACAGCCTACTTCACAACATGCCCGCCAGCCTCGATTTCTACACTACTATAACAGCTCCTGTTATTTGGCAAGATTCCTCTTATGAGTTTCTTCCATGTGTTCCTCCCAGAGCACAATCAGTTTTCACGTGATCACATATTTGCTGGAATTGAAGATCATTATGTCTGAGCAGAGTGTTGTTGGTACAATGTGATCTGGGAACTTTAACCGTTCCACGATATCTACTCTTAGCTGGTAGTCTGGGCTGTGAAAAGTAGGCATGACGGTCGTTGAAGTTTCAGTGAACTCCGGCTCTAAGAAAAGCGATGGCATCTTCCCTTGCGTGATATTCACTGTACTGAATGACTGTTGGTATATCCGCAACTGCCCTGAGCACCTGGTTGTGCCGCCTGTGGTAGCGGCCATCAGCTAAGACTCTGAGGCAGCTGGTGTTGAAGGGACCATCTAAGGACAGGTAGGTGTTGGATTAGAAATCCGATATGACGGACGTCAATCAGCCGGAGACCTGACCAGGTGTATATTGGCCTCTGATGTATATTTTCCGCTGATGTATATTGGTCCACCTTGTCCGGGCTCCTTGTTCACTGAGTCCCACCATCCTGTTTGCCCTTGCTTCTTTAATGCCTATGCGAACTTCTTTGAGTAGATATTGTCGCTCTTCGCCTTTAGCGCTTCAAATTGATGGATTGGAAGGCATCCCAAGCCTGACTGTCAGTCTCAACTAGAGACCTCTCCCTTGACCGTTACATTGCCAACGACAACTTTCTGGTAGTGTTGCACTTCCTACCTGTGCGAACTGCAATGCCAGGGTTATGGTTAGCTCCTGCTACTTTTATGTCACTAGAATCTCTGTAGTTCATGGCCTATCTTGCTCTTGTCACTATGAACTTCTCTGAGAAGCCGCTGAATGGGAGGCGAAAATGTTAGTCGACCCATAGAAAGCGACGCTGCTTAGGCTTCTTGGTAAGTCTGTAAGAGTTAGCACTTCCTTCTCTAAGCCTAGATTCGAAATCGAATCCAAGAATCATCGGTCGTCAAAAACCAACGCATGTATAGGCGCGAAATTTAAAGATCCCTTTGTTCTGTCAAAAAGTGATTGATCATCTCCCTTTGACCTGCGACCTCAGCCATGTCAGGCGAAGTTCAACTGGACAAGCGCTGACCTACTTAAGTAGTATCTCTGTTGCAGTATGTCTATCTTTCTAGCTGTTTCAAATATTATAAATACAAGGGAAAAACAGAGAATAAAACACAATCGCAGCTGACACACCAGCAGACAGATTTATCTCGCCCCGCGTTTTGGAGACGACAGAGAAATGCCTACAGTATCTATCGGCTACTGTTCCGAATGATTCACGCAGACAAACATATTCATCTTTAATATGTGTTCTATACAAGCAATTCGTAGCATTTGCTTACATTTGTATGTAGTGTACTTATAACCCATGTAAATAAATCCCTTTTTAATCATGAAACAGTTTATGTATTTATTTACGTACACACACATCCACTACAAGTCTAACCACCCCCTCAGAAACTGATAATCTTCATCTCCAGGATTCCCACCGTTAACATATAATGACAGGGGCCACAAAATACTTGGCAGTATGGTTTGCTGGCGTATCCAAGTTTTGAAGCGACCAGGTAGTCCAGTTTGTCGACCTTAATAAGCCATTTCTCAAGGTTGTCACTTGTTCTGCAGATAGAAACTGCGTCCTTCAGGCTGCTGTCAAAGAGTTTCTCCAAGCTCTTGACTGGTTGTTCTGTCAAAGTTGGGATGGCACGTCAGAACAAAATGAAACGAAGCTTCACCACTTACCCTTTCCTTAGCACAAGACACCTCGATTTTGATGATTTAAAGCTCATCATTGTCCATGAGATGAGCATTTCAAGTCCTTGAAGGATCCGCCTGCCACGGGCAACTGATTGGGTCGTCTACGAAAGGCTCTTATAAGTAGCTGTTGCATGCCAGATTTCGTCTGGGATTTCTGACCTCTACCGATTTGATCACCATGTGCATGGTGAGGGAGAAAAGGATTATTGAGACAGTGCACCCAGTTATAATGCTCCTTTCCAACCTGTCTAGAGGTGAATCTCGTCTAGAAGTTGCATAGATAATCCAGAATGAGGTGAGTGATCTTCCTGGGGACATGTCCTTGAAGAGCCTCCGCTACCAGCTTGTGTGGCATAGACCCACAGATTTTTGCGAGGTCCAGCCACAAAACCACCAGATCTCCCTTACCTCCTTTTTGCTTTTTTCCAGTCGTGCGCCCACGTGTGTTCACTAAGCAGCCAGGGGTTTCAACAACCCTACCTTTCTGTACCGATGTGTCTAGCGTTCATCATCTGAAGCTGCTCTCTTTCAGAACTGCTTTACTCAATGACTGAAACTAGGAAGAGTAGAGAATTTTAATAAATAAATATGACAAAGGCGATATTTCTTGTCATCACAATTATAACAGAGAGGGTTGCAAAAACCTTTATATGTCTAGAAATAGCAGTCAAACAACCCACTATAAACACTCATATTCTATCTCTTCACAATAAAGCTGTTGGTGGGTGACATGACATAAAAATTCAGATAGAATATGAATGTTTATAGTAGTTTTGACTGCTAATTCTTGACACAGACTTCTTTAATGAAATTTATGATTACATGTTTGGCCATTGATATATTCATAAATAATTATTAATTATTGTTATATTTCGGAATGGTCATATTGCCAGTTTAGCCAATAAAAACACACGCACTATATATTTGGTGTTATTTTGCTTCAGTGATATTTATTTTTTACATTAATCTTAATCTTATTTCGGTCAGAGTTCTTTCGTCACACTCCTGTGACCGCATCAGTGGTCCTTTGTTTTCTTCTTTCTTATTTGTTTGTGTCTCTCCTTACTAACCGTCAACCATTTTGTATTTCTATTGTGCGTTTAAATATTGTATTTCACCTTCAAAGTGGAGACAGGTGTAATATAAAACAATCATTTGACGCCTTGCACTATATAAGCTGTATGTATTTCCTTTTCAAACATGTGACTTTTGTCAAGTAACTTGATCATATCTGACGAGGAACGAAAGTATTTAAATATTCAAACGTACTAATTATTAATTATTAATAATATATCGTTTTAAACAGAATTTTCTCAAGAACGCCAAGAGAAAAATCTACCAGTACACGAAGTTTAAAAGTGTTTAGTTACAAAGAAATTATTTTTTAAATCTGCCGGTCAAAATGTAAAGATCCACACATATATATATACAATTGTAAGGTGCTATTTAGTATTTCTAGCAAGATCTAACGACAGCGCAAAAGCTGTTATTTAAACCCAATACCACAAGTCGTTGCATATCTTAAACTGTAGGAACGCGTAAATCAAAATTAGCAAGCGATGCGTTTCGTTCCTCGTCAGATACGATCAAAGGCCACGACCAAGTTACTTGATAAAAGTCACATGTTTGAAAAGGAAATGCATACAGCTTATATAGTGCAAGGCGTCAAATGATTGTTTTATATTACACCTGTCTCCATTTTGAAGGTGAAATGTGTTTTTTTTTTTTCATGCTCTGTAATGTTTTGAACGAATCTAAATTCCTCCTTGCAACGGACAGACTCGAGCAGTGGTTCCCAACCATTTCACTATCAAGGACCCCTTTTATTTAAATGAGTTTTCCTTCGGACCCCTTTTAATATGCTTATTCTTATGTTTATATATATGAAACATTGAATTTAGTTCACGGACCCCCAGTACTACCTTTGCGGGCCACAAGTTGGGAACCACTGAACTAGAGCGAGGGATGCTTAGATGCTATATCTCGACCCGCTACAATTAACAGTCTCCCATTAATAAAATGTTCATACCTACATACGCTATTACTTTATTTCATCAAATTGGCCATTAAGGCCGAACATAGATAATACGAGGGGCGTTCAATAAGTAATGCCCCTGACCCACTTGCAGTTGTTTGACCTAGCTGAAATTTTGCATGTGCACTTATTTATACCTCTATAGATTAAGTGACGAATTACACCTCTGAACTAATTGTGGTTTCTGATTTACAGGTGTTTGAACTGAGTCAAGTGTGAAATGGAGCCTGTTGAGTGTCGAGCAGTGATCTGGTTTTTGTATTTGAAAGGACGCACACCACGGGAGACTTTTGATGAAATGAAAGTAACTTATGGTGATGATGCCCCATCATATGACCTTGTAAAACGCTGGCATTGTGAATTCAAACATAGTCGGAACTCTGTGGAAACAGCTCCCAGATCTGGTCGCCTCCTTCTGCCGTTGATGAGACGTCTGTCCGTCAAGTTGAGGCTGCCATTTTGGAAGGTCAACGCATAACTATTCGCCAAATAGCCCATAAGGTCAAGATTAGTACCGGGTCTGTGGAAACTATCATTCATGACCATTTGCATATGCAAAAGGTGTCTGCCAGATGGATTTCCAGGTTGCTCACACCTTTCCAGAAGCAAGAACGCGTTGAGTGCTCGAGGATGAATTTGGAGATGTGCCAAGAAGATGAGTCAAAATTTTTCAAAAGACTGATCACACAGGATAAAACCTGGGTCCATCACTATGATCCATAGACCAAAGCCCAGTCAATGCAGTGAAAGCACCGTGACTCACCTCCTCCAAAGAAGGCAAGGGTGCAGCCCTCCGCTGACAAGGTTATGCTCACAGTCTTCTGGGACCAGGACGGAGTAGTGATGACAGATTTCCTGGCAAATGGTACCACAATTACAGGAGCCTATTATGCTTCACTTTTGAGGAAATTAAGAGAAGCTATCAAAATCAAGAGGCGGGGCAAGATCAGCAAAGGCATCCTCCTCCTGCAGGACAACGCTCCGGTCCACAACTCGAGTGTCGCCAGATCAGAAGCACAGGCGTGCAACTATGAACTCCTCCCCTTGCACCCTCTGATTTTCACCTCTTCCCAGCCATGAAGTTGATTTTGAAAGGAAAGCGTTTCCCAGATGATGCAGCCTTGACTTCTGAAGTCACGTCGTGGTTGGAGGACCAAGCTGGGGTCTTCTACAAAAACGGTCTCCAGAGCTGTATCAAACGATGGGAGAAATGCATAACTCTGGGTAGTTCCTATGTAGGAAAAGACTAATAACTGTGCCAAGTGTCGTTGCTCTACTGCTATGGGAAGTGGGTCAGGGGCATCACTTATTGAACGCCCCTCGTAGGTAGCTGCGGGCTGGACAGAGACATTAATGAGGATGATAGAATGATGAAAAATGGAACAATGAGAGGGGCACCGGCGCCCGCCGACCGAACACCCCTCGAATTCAGTTTCTTTTTACGCTATTACTTATTACTACCACTACTCTGCTAAATTTTCGTAACGCCTACCGAGAACTACAGTACCTGGTCACTAACGATGGGGTTTGGTGACCGGCCGCTAGACTACATCATGAAAGTTATGAGGAAAAAAAACGGATTGGGTGAACTTTCCGACAGCCCTTTCACCAACACTTCGGAAAAAATTTTCCCCACAAATTTCTTCATAATTGTAATCTATGCTGTTTGAAAGGTGTTTCTGTAAAATTTCATGAAAGGATATTCATTTTCCTGAAAGTTATGAGGGGAAAAAAACGGATCGTGTGAATTTTCCGACAGCTCTCTTCCTACTCCTTCGGAAAAAATTTTTCCCATTAATTTCTTTATAATCGTAATTTTTCCCATTTGAACAGTATTTCTATAAAATTTCATCAATATACATCCATTTTCCTGAAAGTTGAGGGAAAAATCGGACCTTGTGAATTTTCCGAAAGTCCTCTCCTCACCCACCCCCGTTCGTTTGCGCAATTATTTTTAATATTCATTTTCTACACATTTATTTTGCACTTAATAGGCTGGGTTATTTTTTTGTTTGTTTTCAAACTTTATACTGACCTTGCAAACAATCTACTTAGTAAGCCATTTTACTTATCTCACCTAACAACTAGACAATGAATGTACTGAATGGGAAGGCAGCATAATAATTAGTCAAACATTGGCTACTGCTGCTGATTTACCCATCTAACTACGAGTCACGTGATTCGTATACGATGGTGCTTTCTGCTACGTCCGTATATCTAGTATATATTAATGTGCCGCGACTACTTTATTAGAACGAGAAATTCTGTAAACATGAGTGGCCGCGGTAAAGGAGGCAAAGGCTTGGGGAAAGGAGGTGCTAAGCGTCACAGGAAGGTGTTGAGAGATAACATTCAGGGTATTACTAAGCCTGCAATTCGTCGTCTCGCTCGCCGAGGTGGTGTAAAACGTATCTCTGGTTTGATCTACGAAGAAACCCGTGGTGTATTGAAGGTGTTCCTGGAGAATGTTATCCGTGATGCCGTTACGTACACAGAACATGCCAAGAGAAAAACTGTCACTGCTATGGATGTAGTCTATGCACTGAAAAGGCAAGGAAGAACTCTATATGGCTTTGGCGGTTAAACACTTTAGTTCAGCCTGCAGATGCAACCGGCCCTTTTCAGGGCCACTAACATTTTAATGTTCGTTTTCTCAATCAAATCACCTACGATATGTATTTTGTGCTGCGAATTGTACATTTACTAGATTTTTTTCCCACTTGCTCGAATCAGAAGTTCAAAATTAATAAGCCGAATCAGCAACATTGTGTATGTTACAATATAGTCGTGTTAAGAACCGATATATTCTTTTAAAATTTATGTACAATAAATTGGTTATAACATCCAATACACAAAATATTTTTGCAATGTTTATTATACAATTCCTAATTATATAACGGGACTTGGAAATCTTTCGAAGAATGTATACGGGAAGTGAAACTTAAATACTTATTCTTGTATTTTTTTCAGTTGAATCCCTTATGTTTATGTGTATTTGTGATGTAAGTATATGTATGTGCACACAACACAAATATAAACACTTACATAAATATATATCGTGGCAGTTCTCTGAAAAAGTGTTCCAAATGTAACCAGTTTTTATTTCCTTATGCAAGGAGGAACCTAGAATCCTAGGCTTTTTCCTGCACAAGGAACCCGGAATCATATGCATTGTGACTAAGGCAGTTTGGGGGACATTTCAGATGTGTACCAGTCTTTTCTTTCGTTTAATTGTAGGGTGCGACTTAAGGGAGATTTTGCTAATTCTGCCAACGTGTCATGAAGTGTTTCGCTCAAGAGCACAGCATCCTACCCAATCAAGGAACTGAAACAATGGTTATTCAAAGTTTCGGATCAGGATGCCCACATGAATTGGATTTTCTCCGTTTTGACGGGGATTTTTCCTATTTTTTTCACTACGGCCTTGGAAATGATAAGTAGGGAGGGGAAAGACTACATAAGTTCATTTTTTTACTCCCCACTCCCATCTTCGGACCGATTTTTTATCCACTTAAAAACAATGGGAGGAGCCTTTTCGGTAAAAAAAAAAGATTGTAAATATTTTCAGAGGAAAAAGTATGATTTAAAGGAGATTTGGCTGGCGTTTCTAGCACATCCCAAGACAACCCTCATCGTTTATTTCTTACTCCCGCATGTATTGATGTTTTTCAATATTTTCCTTCCCATAAACATTTATGCTATAAAAAAAAATTTGAAAATTGATTTTTTTTCAAACCTACTCTCCGCCCCTGATTCTGTTTATAATTTTAAATATTGGAGATCCTGAGGTCATTTCTGGCATTTCATCCACAGTGATTTTTTTAAAAATAAGTATGTAAAAAATAATTAATTTTTAATAGCATACTTTTCTGTTAGACACACACAGCTTCGCTTAATAATGCTAGGGGTAAAAATTTAAATTATCATTTTGGGGCACGGGTCCATTGGTATCATCATTAAGAGGGGAGGGGAGTAAAAAAAAATCATAAATTTTCCAAACCGTTTTATCATAAAATGATGCTCCCCATCATTTCGAAGGCTGTGGTGAAAAACAATTGGAAAAATCCTCGTCAAAGCGGAGAAATTCCAACTTTCGTGGTGTTCTTGATCCGTAAATCTTCTCCCCACTCCCTTGGAAAAAATTCTCTATTGTAATCTATGCTACTTGAAAAGTATTTGTATAAACTTTCATTAAAAGATATTCATTTTCCTGAAAGTTATGAGAAAAAATCGGATCGTGTGAATTTTCCCCAAATCCTCTCCCCACCCCTTCTGAAAAAATTTTTCTCAAATTTCTTTATAATCGTAATCTATGCCGTTTGAAAGGTATATCCATTTTCTGTAAAGTTGAGGGGAAAATCGGATCGTGTGAATTTTCCGAAAGTCTTCGTTCGTTTGCGCAAATGTTTTCTACACACTTTTTAGACCTATTAGGCTTTTTTTTTTGCTGAAAGTAAACAATCAAAATCGGATCTTATGAATTTCCGAAAATCCTCTCTCCACCCTCCGGCTCAATGGCACACATTTTTCTCATTTTAATTTAATATATACCTATTATACACTTGTTCTAGTGACCGGGTTTTAAACATTAACCCCGATGTTTTCCTTCATAACTTTTATGAAAATGGATATCTTTTAATGAAATTGGATATAAAAACCTTTCAAACGGCATAGATTACAATTATAAAGAAATTTGTGAGGAAAATTAATTTATGAATTTCTTCGTCTTCGAAAGTCCTCTCCACACGCCCTCGGAAAAATTTTTCTCCACAAGATTTTTAATATTCGTAATCTATGCCATTTCAAAGATTTTTGTATAAAATTTCATGAAAAGATATTCATTTTCCTAAAAGTCATGATGGAAAAAATCGTATCTTGTGAATTTTCCTAAAGTCCTCTCCCCACCTCACGGTTCATTGGCGCAAAATTGTTTTCGTCAAATATACTTATTTTTACACCTATTACACTTGTGTTTTTGTTTTGCTTTGGTGGCACCTTCTCCCATGGTTTTAAGTGCACAGTACAAAAATAAAATGGCCAAAATCTGTCCGGAGGTGAGAGGAATCAAAGTTTAGAGCCCAGTGAAAAATAATTGGAAAAATCTGGAGAAACACGGATTATGGAGGATCCAACTGTTTTAACACATGGAAAAAGACTATGGCACGACTGTTTTAGGAGTCCGCGAATTCTTTTTCCAAATCTGCACGAATTTACGTGGAGGAAGCAAGTTTGGCACTCGTGAAGACGTCACCTTGACGTCTCTAATACAGAGAAGGATATGGGTAAAAATTTTCAGAATCGCAACCCCCATCCTAAGATTTTCCTTTCTCGTGGAATTTAGAGGGGTATCCTTCTCGACGTGCTGGATTATACTTGCAAACATACGAAGTTATTTCATACAACTAGATTTCCTTAAAATCGATTAACACACCTTGGTTTAAACTAAATTATTTGGCCAGATGAAAAAACAAAAAGTTACATCTCTTAGAAGCATATCCTTATGTTTCGTCATAAAACATGTCGGTAGTAGCAAACATGTTAATTTGAAATATTTTGTAGCTTTCGGAGCCTTTTCCACGAGAAGTAAAACCTGTAAGGAAGGGCACAAAGGTAATTCAGACTGCAAGCAACTGAAAATGTCAAGCATTTTATCATGAACAAAAAATAGGATGAGAAGCTAACCTAGCAAATAAGAACACAATTGCACATTTATCAATTGGAGAGATAACTTTACACAAATTTTGCTAGCCCTTAAAAGGGCCGTTTTATAGAAAGCAAGTGGTAGATCTCTCTACTTGCTACTGGTGTACTTGGTGACAGCCTTGGTACCTTCTGAGACAGCGTGTTTGGCTAATTCACCAGGAAGGAGAAGACGGACAGCAGTCTGTACTTCACGGCTACTGATGGTCGAACGCTTGTTGTAGTGAGCCAAACGGCTGGACTCAGAAGCTATTCTTTCGAACAAATCGTTCACAAAACTGTTCATGATAGACATGGCTTTGCTGGAAACTCCAGTGTCGGGATGAACCTGTTTCAACACTTTGTAGATGTAGATGGAATAGCTTTCCTTTCTCTTCCTCTTCTTTTTCTTATCTCCAGAACGCGCAGGCTTAGCCTTAGCCGCTTTCTTTGCTCCCTTCGACGGTGCTGCTACTGCAGGTGGCATACTTCTTGGTAGTCAGAATCAACTGCTGGAACAACGCGAAGCAATTCTATTTATAGTCGGCAGGTAGGCTCACCAGCACAATCTCTCAACATTTTAGCGCTTCAATTTCATTGGTGGATACTGGTGACTCACGCTTCACTTAATCACGTGACTACTCCATGCAACTGCTAACAATTTCCGGAGCTTAGGTTTACTGCATTAAAAGAAATTTTTCTTTAAGAATATAGTCTATTCGCGCAGGTCTTTCCCTTTATTAAGTCTAATAAAAATATATTTCATATGTTACTCATCGATCTTCAAAAGGAACTTTTATTTGTTTCAGTCATTAGACTACGGCCATGTTGGGGCACCACCTGGGAGAATTTTAGACGAATGAATTGACCCCGTACATTTTTAAGCCTGGTACTTATTCTACGGACCACAAGCCAAACCGGTTACCGATGGTGGACAAACAGACACACACACATAGGTGGAACTGGAGGACAGACAACCACCCACTAAACTGACCGTTCCGATTTTTTTTCAATCTACGGTGGGAAGTACGGATATTGAGAATATGGAGAAAAAAATTTTAATTTCAAATTTTTTATGAAAAACTCCAAAATTGACCCACAACCCATCCCGCTGTCTAAAAGTGAAAATGAACGGCTGTTTAGGACCACGGCATGTGAAGCCCTCGCCACGGAAGTATATGCTAAAAATAACAGCTAAATGTCCGGAGAATTTTTGTGCTTGTGGGTGCGCGCGCGCAACAATTTCTACAGCTTATCCAAATGAACAGAGGAGGTGGGGAGAGGACTTTCGGAAAATTCACAAAATCCGAGTTTTTCCCGCATAACTTTTAGGAAAATGGGTTTTTTCAATGAAATTTGATAGAAATACCTTTCAAACGGCATACATTGCGATTTTAAAGTAATTTATGGGGAAAATATTTTCCAAAGGATGGGGAGAGGACTTTGGAAAATTCACAAGATCCAAGTTTTTTTCCCTCGTAACTATATATGTGTGTGTGTGAATATATGCTTGTGTATATATATATATATTTTTTTTTTTTATGTATATAATATATAGATTAGATTGATAGAGAGTGAGAAATTAATGAGTGAATGAGAATAACAGCGAATGGTTTTAAAAGCGTAAAAATAATTGAAAAATGAAACAAAATTGAAGCGAAAACATTAAAAATTATTGAAAGTGGG
Organism: Octopus sinensis; assembly: GCF_006345805.1. Classification (NCBI taxonomy): domain Eukaryota; kingdom Metazoa; phylum Mollusca; class Cephalopoda; order Octopoda; family Octopodidae; genus Octopus; species Octopus sinensis. Next base: position 43,341,190 of record NC_043007.1, on the reverse strand, counting down.
TAGAAATAAACACTATGTAGTGTAGTAGTACTACGCTAGGGTATCTGTAGAAAGTTGAATGTGATTTCGGAATATAACGCGGAAAAATTCGGATCTTGGGAATTTTCCGCAAGTCCTCTCCCTCACCTCAAGATTTTCCCCACAAATTACTTTATAATCGTAATGTATGCCATTTGAAAGTTATTTCTATAATTTTTCATTGAAAAACTCCATTTTCCTAAAAGTTACGAGGGAAATGCTTGGATCTTCTGAATTTTCCGAAGTTCTCTCCCCACTCTCCCGTTGCTTTGCGCGCGTTTTTTTTTTTTTTTTTTCATATTCGTTTCCTACACAGTTTTACACCCATCCTAGTATTTTGGGGGGATTTTCATTTCCGGATCAAGATGTAAACATTAACCGAAATTCCTTCAGAAGGTTGGTCGGCCCGAGGCTATAGTAGAAGACACCCAAGATGCAGTGGGACTGAACCCAGATCTATGTGGTTGGGAATCAGACTTCTTGCCACACAGCCAACTTTGTGTCAATATATAAATCTAATGCTAGGTTGCTCATCAATCTATTTCCTTCAGCTATCGAACGCAAATGCAAATAAAGACGACCTCTTGTTTTGATTCTTTTTTATTCATTACACAGTAGCGTCTTTAAGTCTGAATAAATAGAAGTTAGTTCACGCTCTTCTAAATGACAGCTGTACAAATAGCATTGACTTTTTATTTACAAAAGACTCAATTCAATAAAAGTCATCTACCAAGATTTATTCTCTGAAACATGATACAAAATTAAAGTGCATAAACACCATTACATGCTCCCTATAAGCTTAAATATGAACTGTTTGATGAGACATGTTTACAAAAGCGTGTTTAATGCTATCCTAATAATGGTGTTCAAATGATAGTAACTTATTTTTGTCTTGTTCCAGTCATTGGACCACGGCCATGATGTACCTCTGCCCTGAAGGGGTTTACTCAAACAAATCGACCCCAGTGCTATATATATTCCATCTTCGAAATCAACTTACAAGGATTTGGTTGACCAGAGACTAAAACAGAAGACACCTACCCAAGGTGCCACGTAGAGGGACTGAACCCAAAACCATATCGTTGGAAAGCAAGCTTCTCACTACCGTCATTTACAAGAAAGTTGATTTCATTTCACGCGCAGAACACTAAAGGGAAACAACTTTAATCTAAGTCTTCAAGGGAATTAAATCTTGCTTCTCTTTCTGTCAGTCTAATTTTAGTTTTAGAAACATTCTTAGCCGTGATCATCTCTCAGTTCCAACGAGTCCTTCCTTGAAGTAGTAAGTGAAAGTTAACCTGTCAGAACAACCCTTATTCCATTATTATTATTATTATTAATGGTGCATCAACCAGTAATGTACGACAGTTATAACTAAAAGGATTAATCAGTCCGCCTCATGGTACCGGCAGACAAAATGGAAAAGGTTCTGTCTCGGGGGATGGCGAGGGAGACGTGCCGGAATAACTAATTCGGCTTACACCCGCTGGTAGCCAACTCCGCACCAAGAACGCCGGAGATTCCTCTGCCACAAGCTCGACCACAAATGTGTCAGAGCACGGTCGATACTTTGACAGTTTGCCTTTCTCTGCCTAATGAATAGCAGAGCTAGGGCTAGTAGCCGAACACACCAGGTTTCCGCTTGAGGTGTCGGATATAACATTCCAGATGAGGGGGCTACTGCCGCAGTTTGGAAGGAAGAGGGCTGCAGAAAGAACGCCGGAGGTTTTCACTGTCACAGGCTCGACCACAAATCTATCAGAGAGCGATCGATAGTTTGTCAGTTTGCCTTTCTCGGCCTAACGAACAGCAAAGTCCAGGCCGGCAACCGAACTCACCAGGTTGCCACTGAGAAAGCGTCGCAGCATGTGGTACCCTAGATGAGGTGCCTACCATCGTGAAACAAGAAAATTGTCATGCTGTCTAGCCTTTTACTAACTCCTCAGTCCACCTCGCTAGCTCAAGCTGGGAAAGGAACCTACGGCGTCTAGGCCATGCTTTATAATTTCGTTGAGAGCAACATGGCGTGGAAGGCGGCCATCTCTATGATGGTATGGCAATGGTTAGAAGCCGAAAGAATCCAATGCAGGTCCGTAGCGGAATTTGTGAAGCTCAGTGATCCTGAGCCTCAAGGAAACATCGATGCGAGAACAGGTACTACCTAGCTGAGTGCCAACCAAATGTAATAGCATTACTATGGGGCTAGAAGGCCGCGCGGCAACATGCTAGACGGTGCTAGTCAAGTCGGAGGACTAGCCCCTTCAAAATTATGTTGCACTGGTTAGCGTCCTACTTGTTTTGAGGAGACTGTCTACAAAGGGGAGAGGGGGCGGACGTCTGCAGGATGAAGGCCACCTCGCGTTACCCGATCACAGCAGGTTCAGTTGGTGTGAAGAACTCAACAAGGTCACCAACAAGAAAAGTACCATATCTGACTGATAAGATAGTCTCTTGCTATCCAGTGTCATCGTACTAGATGTTACATATCTCCTGGATACAGATGTGTGATAAAAAAAAAAAAGACACTGCGGAAGGTATATAGAAGCTTCGGCATGGCAAAGCAGTTCCTTAACAGAAAGAATATTGGATGGGTGATCAGATTCAGTCTGACCCGCAGTTTCGAGCTGGCTAAGCCTGGACTTCAGGAGCGAATGGCAGGCGGGGGGACGGGCGAACCAAGGATAAGGACGTTGTGCGTAGTGCAAAAAAAGGAGAAAAAAAAACTTGGCAAAAATCGGTCCGGAGATGGAGGGTGAAAAAACTAAATTCTCCGAAATTTTGTTTCATAAAAAAGCTTCACTTTCCCCATATCATTTCTTAGACCGCGGTGAAAAGAAAAATTGGTGTGGAGGGACCCAAAAAATCGTTTCAGTTGCTGGATTGGATAGTGCGTTGTGTTCTTGAGCAAAACACTTCGCTTCACGTTGCTCCAGTCCTCTCCAGCTTGTAAGTGAGTAAACCCTGACAGACTGGCATTCCGTTCAAGGTGAGTGTTGTGATTTCAGTCACTTATATACTATGGGAACTGGATAACTGACCCTATGAGTCTTAAGATTCGTAATAGTAATATCCAGGGATTAATGATGTTGATGACAATCCTCTCATTGTGCATTCTGTTGGTGACTCCCCAAAGAGCAAATAGTATCTCTATTACCATTTTTCTTAAAATAGTGCATTGCTTGTAACTTGTAAAATGGCTTTATATGTTGACGGCCACTTCGTATCTGATCTTTTATTTGTTCCAATCATTAGACTGCAGTATGTTGGGACACCGCCTTGGAGAATTTTTAGTCGAATAAATCGACACCAGTACTTATTTTTTAAACCTGGTACTCACTAGCGTAGCTAGAGTGTGTGCCGTCCGGAAGGCGAAATTTTTTTCCCACAGGAGTTCCGGAACCCAGTAATGAACTCATTTGCATACAGAGCTCACTTTGAACTTGTTGTCAAGTTAACAGACACACTCTACCAAGTAAGCTCAAAACGGTGTTGTAAATTGACCAATCGCCAAGTTATGCCTGATTTTAGATGGAGGCAAATAATTAGATTTGTATCTATACCTATTATCGGATTTTGTTAGGGCCCCATATGGTAAAGGTGTGGATGGGAAAAATGTGGGTAGAGGGTGCTGTGCAAGCAACCATCTCCCCTTACTATTTTAAAAAGTAAACAACAACACAAATAACTACGCAGAGACAGCTATGGTTGAAACAAGATCAAGGATCATTATTAAAAGAGAAAAGAAGCATAGTCATTCCTTACCCGAGTGATCTTATCTTACTGCCCATCACTTGTTATGCGCTCATAAATTAGTTTGATGATTGAGTTCTTATTGGCTGTATGCAAATGAGTTCATAACTGGGGTCAGAACTCACGCGGGGGAAAAAAAATTCCGCGCCCGGGGCAGGCCTTCCGTTTGCCGTCCCCGCACCCCACAAAAAACACATTACCTACAGCAGATCCAAAAGTGTCCCCCGGGGCGGACCGCCCCCCTCTACGCTAGTGCTGATACTTATTCTATCGGTAATTTTTGGCAAACCGCTAGCTTAAGGGGACGAAAACACCAGTTGTCAAGCGGTGGGGAGGGCACACACACATAAATATCTCTTATTATAAAAGGCAGATTTTATCTGCCTCCCTTTGGGAGTTATACAAATCTACAATATAGGATTTCTTCAATTACAATTTACCTTGCATTTTTAAGAGTACAATGCATCGCGTCATGCCAGGTCCAGTTTTTAAAATTTAAACTCCAATTAAGCAAAATTTACAGAAAACTCACATTCTGGTGTGTGTGTCAAATGCTTTTCTTAGTCTGGTTTACAGCACACGCAAACGCACACACACAGTGGGCAACGAATAAAATGAAAGTAATTGACTTACTGTAGTGAGTGATTCTTTCACTCTGCCTCCCACTTCCTCTTTCAACACATAGACACGCAAATATATAAATAAAATTGTAAGCTAACGTGCGTGTGTGTGAGTGGGTGTGTGTGGGTGTGCGCGTGTGTGTGTGTGTGAGGGTGCGTGTGTGTGTGTGTGTGTGCGTGTGCGTGAGTGTGTGACAGGAAAGTTTTTTACGACGAATATAACACCTATATCCAAGTAGCAGAAAGATAAGACAGTAAGGTGTGATTTGAGGGAGATTTGGCTGCTATTTCTACCATGTCTAGCTGCCATGTAGGGGTCTCCCTCATAGGCTCATACATACATATATACATAGATAAGACAGTAAGGTGTGATTTGGGGGAAATTTGGCTGCTATTTCTACCAGGTCTAGCTGCCATGTAGGGGTCTCCCTCATAGGCTCATACATATATACATAGATAAGACAGTAAGGTGTGATTTGGGGGAAATTTGGCTGCTATTTCTACCAGGTCTAGCTGCCATGTAGGGGTCTCCCTCATAGGCTCATACATACATATATACATAGATAAGACAGTAAGGTGTGATTTGGGGGAAATTTGGCTGCTATTTCTACCAGGTCTAGCTACCATGTAGAGGTCCCCCTCATTGGCTCATATATATATACATACATAAGACAGTAAGGTGTGATTTGAGGGAGATTTGGCTGCTGTTTCTACCAGGTCTGTTAGGCCTTCTCATGTAAACTCAAGCTTTCTCATGCCTTGAACATAAGACCAAAGCAGAGAATGTATTCTTTTATTCTTCTGCTTTTTCCAGCCATTGGTCTGTGGCCATGCTGGGGCAATGCCTTGAAGAATTGTAGTTTAATGAATCAACTCCAGTTTTATTTTTGTAAGCATTGTACTTATTCTATCTGTTTCCTTGTCAAACCACTAGGTGACAGGGATGTAAACAAACCAACATTCGTTGTCAAGCAGTGGTGGAGGACAATCACAAGCACAGACACGCACACACACACACATACATGCATACACATATACACACATACATACATACATACATATATATATATGTGTGTATATATATATTGCAGCCTGGAATGTGTTTCTAAGCCATTTAAGAAACACACAAAAACCGTTACATTCACTTCAACATTTAAATTTAATTTGCCAAAATATTTTCGTCGCTTTGAGACCGCGACCTGTTCACTGACAAAAATATCGTGCTAACAGGTCGCGGTCTCAAAGCGACGAAAATATTTTGACAAATTAAATATAAATGTTGAAGTGAATCTAACGGTTTTTGTGTGTTTCTTAAATGGCTTATAAACACCTTCAACGCTGCAACTGTTTTCGTTCCAGCACACGATCTCAGATCAAGTCACTTGCTATGCAAGTACATCTCTGTAACTATATATATATTTATATATATATATATATGTATATTGGTAAAAACAGTAAGATAACAAAAGAAAGAAAGAGACCTCAATATTATGTAAATAGAGGAAATCTTTATATATAAAAGTGAAGTTGTGTGTCTGTCTCCTACGATTTAGATTCCTAACTACTCCCACATTTTGCGGTGCAGTTTAACCAAAACCGGGTATCTTATAGTCGTGATTCATATCGAGACCGTCTGGGTATTAGCGCGCGTCTACGATGAGTCTACGATTTAAAAAAATTTACCATCAATTTTTCCCATTTTTAATCCATTTTTGACATATATAAGGGAAGTAACTCTCTAAAATTTATTATTAAATCTCAGAACGTAAAAAGCTACAGTAACACCCCTCCCCCTTTGTGGTTAGCCATATTGAGATGGCTATTATACTTTACATCTCTAAAAATGCTTATATAATTATTTCCCTTACAAACCCGAGCAACGCCGGGCGATACTGCTAGTATATATATATACACGACGAGCTTTCAGTTTCCGTCTACCAAATATACTCAAGGCTTTGATCAGCCCAATTCTATAGTAGAAGACAATTGCCCAAGGTGCCACGCAATGAAGCTGAACCCAGCACCATGCGGTTGAAAAGTAAGCTTCTTACCACATAGTCACGCTCGCACCTTCTGTTTAAATCCCTTTTGTGAATTAAACAGTTTAAATCCCAATTATAAGGTGGTAATTTAAAATACAAATTTAAAGACTCACACGTGACTTTGTGGTAAGAAGTTTGCTTCCCAACCACATGGTTCCGGGTTCATTCCCACTGTGTGGCACTGTTTGTTGCTATAGCCTCGGGTCGACCATAGCCTTGTGAGTGGATTTCAAAGACGGAAACTGCGTGGAAGCTTGCCGTAGATATACATATACGTGTGTGTCTTTGTCCGCCACTTCAACTTGACAACCGGTGCTGGTTTGTTTACGTCTCCGTAACTTAGCGGTTCAGCAAAATGGTCTGATAGAATAATTACCAGATTTCAAAAATTCATCCTAAGGGTCGATTTGTTCGACTAAACCATTCAAGGCAGTGTCTCAGATACGACTATGATTTTGTGAGGAACGCTCAAACAACTCCGCAAAATCGCTGTATCTATGTCCTCCGAGTTCAAATCCCACTGAAGTGTACTCTGCCTTTCATTCCTTTAGGATCGCGTGCACACATACACACACTCATATGAGTACATTGTTTAGCCCCGGTGAGGGCAAAGTCCTTCCAGCTATGCCCACCCCGGTTTTATTGGTGTGTGTGTGTGTGTGTGTACACAGCAGTTATCATCATCATCACCACTGTCTATGATGATGATTGAGGTTGGGTTTATTGGTGTTGGTGGTGGTAATGGTGGTTTTATTGCTGATCATAGTTTTGGCAGTGGTAATGACAGTACTGATGGTGGTGGTAATGATGACGGATCTTTACCTTTTGACCGACAGATTTTTAAAATAATTTTTTGTAACTAAACACTTTCAAACTTCGGACACTGGTAGAAAGTATCATAAAATATCTTTTACTCTTAGCGTTTTTGAGAAAAGCTTATATTTACGAAATTATTTCACGTTAAAGTTGTCCTATTTCGGTAATTTCAACCAATCAATGACGTGTATTCAGCTGAATAAAATTACTGCCGTTGTTTGTCAACAACAACTATCGGCGGTGTATTTTTCGTTTGTCACTGTTATTTATGACATCGTTCGTGCGTTTGTACTGGTTTTAGCTTTAGGGTTTGGGTTAGGGTTAAGGTTTTAAGGTTAGGGTTGTCATAAATATCAGTGACAAACGAAATATACACCGCTGGAAGTTCTTGTTGACAATCAACAGTAGTAATTTTATTCAGCTGAATACACGTCATTGACTGGTTGAAATCACCGCACATTCTACCAGTGTCCGAAGTTTGAAAGTGTTTAGATACAAAAAATTATTTTTTAAATCTGTCGGTCAAAAGGTAAAGATCCATGATGACGATGATTGAGGTTAGGTTTGTTGTTGGTGGTGGTATTAATAATAGTTTTAGTGCTGGTCACAGTTTTGGCGGTGGTTATGGTGGTACTAGTGCATATGTCTGGTGACAGGGGTTACAATATTAGTGGTGTTTGCTGGTATCGGTCAATCTTGAAGAATTCTATGTTGCTGAAAGAAGACATCTCCGGTCATTTTGATCAAAATTGTGGTTTGCTCATCTTTTTAGACCTTCCGCCCCCAATCTTTACCACAACCGACACCATCGCAAGCAACCATCATCATATCTATTACAACCAACACAATGTCCACCCTTCAGCTCTTTAAATACGAACAACATCAGCTAGCACCTCTCAAAGGAAATCTTTCGGTTGCTATTACACTTTGTTGAATTGTCTATATTAAAATGTGTACCTCACGTCGTTGATTATTTAAAAGCAACTCGAAAAATGTGCACACGCGAAATGATTTATCAAAAGTTGACACAAAATGGATTTATGTAGAGATGTGAACACTGCAAGAAAGCTGTTTCCTTGCGTAAAAGTACGTTCATGGCAAAGTCCAAATTGCCATTGTTTAAAATCTTTCATTTGGCGTTCGGTTTTGTGTTTGAAATGCTTGTATTCACAGCCACCTTTATGAACAGCGTAGAGAAAAAGATACTGAAAGACAAATCTTCGCCCGGTCATCCGGATCACGAAATGGTGATAGAAGAAAGTTTATTGTTTACACGAAAAAGTAACGTGAGTAGAGTGGTCCAGTAATATTGGGTCGTCGGTTGTTACGACACCATCGCCAAGAAAGGTTTCCTTGAGCGCGTACCTCACAGGAGTACTGAAACTCTAGAAGTTGTAAAAAGAGAAAAATGTCTTGATAATCACAACAATTTTCACTGATAAATGGACAAGCTATCGTAATCTCCATCATCTTGACTACATTCATCATACGATGAATCATGCCAAGAATTTCCTCCATCCGACCATACACTAACCATAACGAGACCTATCAGTCTCGCATAAAAGACACTTAAAGTACGTCGACGAAGCTAAGTACCGTGAAATGTAGGATGACTGCTCGAAATAAATACCAGGACTTTTAACATTCATAAAGCACATTGCCAACGTTTATCCCCCGTAAATTTGAGAGTGGCTATGTGGTAAAAAGTTTGCTTCCCAACCATATCGTTCTGGGTTCAATCCCAGTGCGTGACACCTTGGACAAGTGTCTTCTACTACAGCCTCGGGCTGACCAAAGCTTTGAGTGGATTTGGTAAACGGAAAATGAAAGAAGCTCGTCGTATATGTGTGTGTGTGTGTGTGTGTGTTTTTGTGTCTGTTTGTCCTCAACTGCTTGACAAACCGTGTTGGTTTGCGTACGTCTCCGTAACTTAGCGGTTCGGCAAAAATATCAATAGAATAAAGTACCAAGTTTTAAAAAGCATATGAGATGGTGGGCTAGGGTGTACTTCTACATATTCAGGAAACACGTCGCAGATATATACGTGAACTGCTTCATGAGACAGAATTGGACAATCAAATTATTCACTTTTCGTCACTTCTAAGTTTTTTATTTGTAAAAACAAGGTAAATGCTTTCCTTTTTATGTTAGAAATCAGAAAACATGTACATTGAGCTTTGAAGTCTCTTGTGTTCTGATATTCTATTTTACTTATTCGTTTTCGATTGAATATATTTTTGTATATTTAAGAATTAGGATTGGTACTTTTTGGTTATCTCACCCCCATTAAAAAATTGGGTTATCTCCCCAAGTTTTATGAGAAATAGCGGTATGGTTATCTCCCTCATCTTTAAAAAAATGTTTAACCCTCAATAAAACGAGAAAAAACAAGTGAAACATCTTATTGAATCTGATATTTTTATAACAAATCATACAAAACTGAAAAGATTAATAAACATGAAAACTGAAAAAATTAAACATCTTGTTGAACCTGATAACATTTTTATAACAATTTATACCATGCCTATTGAGGAGGGCAAACGTCACCAATATGTTGAAGTACTGAATCAAAAGGATCTCTTTTAATCCAATCTCTTGTCACATTAACTCAATTTTTTAGTGGGGAGATAACCCAATTTTTTAATGGATGTGAGATAACCAAAAAGTACCTTGAGATTTAAAAAAACTAAAAAACATTTTACAAGCATTTTTGTTTTTGTCAACCTCAGAGATCTTAATTTCACTTTTAATCATTATTTTACTTATTTAATTCCGTTGAATATACTTTTGTATATTCAAGAACTGCAATTTTGGAAACAAAAATTTTTTTCACAACTGTTATTTCCATTTTTCTCAATGTGTAATTAAAAAAAAAAACTCGGATTTGGCTGTTATTTCTAGCTTTAGCGAAAGACCGCCCGCCTATGGGGCGGTGTGCCCTTCCTATGACGAACCCTGATCAGATCTCAATATGGTCGACCGACATGCCAGTAATAACAGCAGAATCACCCACAAGTCATTCATGAAACGTGGAGAGTATTAGTATGTCTTAATTTCAGTTTTCCTTTTTAAGTTTTACATTTGTAAATCACATTTCTTGCAGTAAATGCTTTCCATTTTATGTTAGAATTTCGAAAATATGTATATTGAAAGTCTCTTGTGTTCTAATATTTTATTTAACTTATTTTCGATTGAATACAGTTTCGTATGCTTAAGAATTGGAATTTTGGAAATGTTCAGAAAATATGTAAACATGATGAAAAAGGAAATAGTGGTTGGAGGTGCATGTTCGACGCCTGAGATTTGGCTGTTATTTCTAACATGTGGAGAGACTATTTCCAGGCTTCATGCGCAAAAGGGCGAACGGATTTTAAAACATCCGGAATATTGGCGTGGATGAGCGCGGGGTGGGAAATCTTTTCAAAAAATTAGAATTTTGGAAAACATGTAGTAAACGAATATGAAAAGAAAAATGCGCTCTGACGAAAAGACTCGGAAAATTCACATCAGGAATGTCCCGAGTCCTCATACTCGTTTACTACATGTTTTACACCTATTACACTATATATATATTTTTTTCATTTTTGTGACCGGGTGTCGAAGTAGGGAGAAAAAGAAAAGGAAAGCTATTCCTTCTACATCTACAAAAGCGAACAGGAGATGTATATTCAACACCTCCGCCGATTAGAATAACAAAGATGTTCTCTCCTGAAACCGCATCCCTTGTATTTTATGTTACTTTCTTCTTATACTTCTTATGTGGTACTACTTGAGACCAGTAGTCCCGGTGCGCGTACTCGCGCATCCGCGCCAGCTAGTCATGACTAGTCGATCCTTACTTTGTGTTTTTGTGTTATTTACTTTGTGTTTTATTTACTATGTTTAACAAAAATTATTTAGTTTGTGTAAAAAAATTATTTTGTGTTTTATTTACTTTGCTAGGTAGTCGTTGTAGGATCGACTACTTACGACTAGCTAGCGCGGATGCGCAACTAGGCGACTGCGCGTGAGCGCGCACCGGGACCACTGTTCGCTAGTAGTACCGTTTTCGACATCTTTTTGTCTCTGACAGCATTTACTGCAAAAATATTCTATAACAATAGCCAGAAGTACAGGCATCATTTACGTTGGGCACTGGAGACGAACGACAAAAAAATCTGAAGCCCGGAAATGTAACACCTTTCTCTTTAACATGAATATGGAGAGACTGAAGTAAAAAAAAAAAACTACCATTATATATTCCAGTAAGAGGCTCCAGATGATAGGGAAATTTTGTATGATGCGATCACGTGATTTAGAAAACCTCCAATTTCCACCAATGAAATTGAAAGGCTAAAATGTTGAGAGACATTGTGCTGGTGAGCCTACCTGCCGACTATAAATAGAATTGCTTCTCGATGTTCGTAACAGTTGATTTTTCACTACCAATAATTATGCCGCCTGCTGCAGCACCATCGAAGGGAGCAAAGAAGGCAGCTAAGGCTAAGCCTGCGCGTTCTGGAGATAAGAAAAAGAAGAGGAAGAGAAAGGAAAGCTATTCCATCTACATCTACAAAGTGTTGAAGCAGGTTCATCCCGACACTGGAGTTTCCAGCAAAGCCATGTCTATCATGAACAGTTTTGTGAACGATTTATTCGAAAGAATAGCTTCTGAGTCCAGCCGTTTGGCTCACTACAACAAGCGTTCGACCATCAGTAGCCGTGAAGTACAGACTGCTGTCCGTCTTCTCCTTCCTGGTGAATTAGCCAAACACGCTGTCTCTGAGGGTACCAAAGCTGTTACCAAATACACAAGCAGTAAATAGAAAGCTATGCTTCTACTCATCTTCTCAAGAACGGCCCTTTTAAGGGCCAACTAAATTTTGTCAAAAGTTATCTCTCCAACTATTTAATAAAATCTTTTTTTCTCACCTAGTATTCCTAATTTCGTTGCCAGCTAGCATAGTTTCCAGCTTTCTGGTGAAGAAACTATAGTAACAAAGTTTCAATTACTGCATGGAAGAAATCCTTTTCAGATTTGAGAGCTGAACCCGCCAAACGCTCAAGTTTTGATACAAAGCTTCACGCCCTGTCCTGTAAAATTATTGAGCAGAAAATACTTTAAATGGGTTATTCAAATGCTCTTTGCCAAGCATTGTAGCAGGAAAGGCTTAGTTTTTACTTAAGAGGGGTAAAAAATGATGAACAAATTCAATTAATAAACACCTCTCGCTAACCTTTTTTCATTACGAAACTTACAGCTAATCTAAGTTCTTTCAGAAACAACACCCTGGGTTGCATCCAGAATGGGACCAATGGCGTACTGTCTTTTCTGTCGCTAATATAAATGGCCTCTACACATGATCCGATTTTATAACCCCACCCGATTCTCTCGTCTCTCTTGAACTCTTTGTGCATCCAACAACTCTTTCCTCGCACTAACTACTATGGTCAATCCTTCATTCATAGAGCATCGGCCTCTTGGAATCGCCCCTCCGCTTATGTTTTTTCCCTGCAGGTGTTGATCTGCAACAATTTAGACGTAACTTGCATCAGGTCTCGGGAGATGGGGGCAAAAAGGATCAGAGGTTCTGCCATTAGAAAACTTTTCAAATAAATATAAACAAATGTTTTGGGGCGGTACATGCGCTAGTTTTATCAAGCTTCTAAGCCCTTAGGTGATAGAGCATAGAATATGACATTTTGCATATTTAACGTAGGGCGGTGGTTCCTGAAATGGTATCTAACTTGGAGCGTAGATTCCGAGTGTGTGCTGTACACCAATCGAAAATGGCAAATTCCTTATAAATATTAACCTTACTCATTAATTTAATCAAATCTTAATGGAAAACTTTTATACTCCTACTTGAAATTTGGAGGCAGTACACCCAATACAGCAACTACAATACGCCACTGCAAGGTTCATAATCTAAATATATTGTAGAGGTTAGGTACCTGGAAATTCTGGGTTTTATAAAGGTAAAACTGTTCTGCTATATTGAAGTGTGATAGGCATAGTTAAGATAGCATAATAGAGGTGGTGAAAATTTGCTAGAATTCAAATGGATATTCAATTTAGATTTTGAAAGTGGTCCTGTCGTTGGCTGAGCCGACTCTTCTGGCTTGAGGCTTTTCCTTTGTCACCGATTTCATTAACACTTTGCGATGCTCATAGTTACTTTGAACGCGGTTTTTTCCTGCTCCTGTTCGTATTTATCTATGAACTCTTTGTGCCCTTTCAGATTTGCTGAAGTTTTTTTTTCTTAGTGAAGGTTTCAAGGAGTTGCTTTATTGATATTTTCATGTGTCAATGGCCGCCTAAGATTCCTGAGATGATCTTAATTTGAGATTTGGGTGGAATGCAGCTGTTGCTGTATCCTGTGCTGTCGGCAGCTGCCCGAGGGCCTCACGGACTAGGGACCCAATTCTGATCTATGTATGCTGTAGATTGCTGCTAATAAATACATACCACGTGGCCCGGTGCCTTGACTTGCACGGGGATCCATAATACAGCTAAGACAGCTCTGGCTGCATCATTATTTGCTGTAGTATTAGGAGAGCTTGTTTCAAGCACTTTAAATCTGTTTTTTTTTTTCTTCACCTTGATGTACTGATTGCGTATTCCCTCATTGTTACTCAAGCCATTTTGGAGAATGTCGTTGATTTTAAATTCATTCGGAACTTAGACTGAGGCGAACTTTAACATACGATTCATTTATCAGAATTAACTTCGCAAGTTCCATTACATTAGTGATGCGCTTTCGGTTTAGAATACGTAATCAAGTTGAGCTCTTGTCTCATTTGCCGGTAACTTTCCATTTTTCTGAAAATTTGCATTTATATCTCTGAGGGTACCAAAGCTGTTACCAAATACACAAGCAGTAAATAGAAAGCTATGCGTCTACTCATCTTCTCAAGAACGGCCCTTTTAAGGGCCAACTCCCAATATACAGTTTCCTATTGCCATACTGCCGCCATAGAAGCTTTGACCTATTGCGTTGACAACAAATATAATTGCTGGTATCCCTTGAAGTGATAGCTTTTTGTGACGCGTTGTGTTGAGCAAAACACATAATTTCACGTTGCTCCAGTCCACTCCGAGCCATCAAAATTGAGTAATTCTGAAACGGACCGGTATCCCGTCCAGGTGAGGAATATATACGTCATGAACCCCGGAAACGGGCCCTTTTGAATCGGTATGACTCGTGAAGGTACCTTTTTTTTTTTACTTACACGGTAGGGGTCAACTGAAGCTATAGAAATTGATATTTGCCCAAGATACTGCACAAAGTGGAATCGAACCCGGCACCTCGTGATTACGATGCAAACTTCTCAGCTATTCGGCCATATTGCCCCTGTCCTTTAAATGTGGAAGCTATTCAAAAACTAGCCGATATATCTGTGGCTAGAGGTTGTTTGTTGGTTGAAAGGCCTTGCTTTGGATGGTTGAATAGATAGAATAGCAAGAAAATCGTAACTATCCTTATCCTAAGTCCCTGTATATATTTCTTTTACTTGTTGCAGTCCTTGGGCTGTGCTACGATGGAGCACTGCCTTGAAGGGTTTTTAGTCGAACAAATTCTGGACTTCTTCTATCGGTTCTTTTTGCTGAACTGCTAACTTATGGGGACGAAAATTAACCAAGCGGTGGGAGGGGGACAAACACACATAGACAATATATATATATATATGTATATATATATATATATATATATATATATATATATATATATATGATTTTGATTTTTTTGATTTTTCTAGTTTCAGCTAATGAGCTGTGGCCATGCTGGGGCACCGCCTTCTTTTATTCTTTTAGTTGTTTGAGTCATTTGACTGCGGCCATGCTGGAATGCCGCCTTTAGTCGAACAAATCGATCCCAAGACTTATTCTTTGTAAGTCTAGTATTTATTCTATTGCTATATTTTGCCGAACCATTAAATTAAGGAGACGTAGCACACCAACATTAGTTGTCAAGCTATGATGGGGGGGGGGCAAACAGAGGCATACAAATACATACAGTGGCGGACTGGGTCTAAAAATATTGGTTGCCAAGAGACTAAGAGGGTCCACCCCCAAACTACAATGCTATTTTTGTGTGTGTGTTAAAAGTATTCTTTTCAACTGTCTATAAAATACAGCCAGGCTGAAATAATGCATTCTTCCACGAGAGAATAAAAAATTCTCAAACTTGAGG
Organism: Octopus sinensis; assembly: GCF_006345805.1. NCBI lineage: Eukaryota > Metazoa > Mollusca > Cephalopoda > Octopoda > Octopodidae > Octopus > Octopus sinensis. The sequence continues at coordinate 43,325,770 of NC_043007.1, read as the reverse complement.
GGATGGGCCCCCATATATGGATTCTAATGGCGCAGGGCTGACAATCTGGCCAGTCCGCCACTGTATACATATATATATATAGAGAGAGAGAGAACGACGTGTTTCTTTCAGTTTCCGTCAACTAAATCCACTCACAAGACTTTGGCCGGCCAGAAGCTATAGGAGAAGACACTTGCCCAAGGTGCCACGTTGGGACTGAACTTGGAACCATGTGGTTGTAAAGCAAGATTCTTACCACACAGCAAGTCCTGCGCCTACGAACAGGCACACACACACTCACAGGTGAACACATGGAAAAAAAAGTACTTTATAGTTCTCTATTTACTCTATTATTACTCTCTACGTTTCGTAGAATAATCTGGTTTTATTAAAGCTGCAAAATTATCACAAGGCTGTTACTCAGAGTTTCACGTTTCCGGGATCTTTTCGGTTTGAACGGCAGTTTTTAACATAATTTCTAGGTAACTAAAAAATGTTTAACTTCGTATACTGGTAGAATGTGTTTATAAAACATCTTTTTCTTTTGGTTTAACGAGAAAATTCTATAGTTTGTAAGATATTTGTTGTTTCTTTTCTTCAATTTCTGCAAATTCAACCTATTAAATACGTCTATTGAGGTAAAAAAAAAAACATTCTGTGCCGTATGAATATGTCCCTCGTTTAAGAAACAGATTGGGTTTATTTATATTTGTCAAGGAAAAAAGATACCCTTCCCCCACCCCTAACTCTAACCAACCCTAAAACAGATTGAAATGCAATAGATTGAAACTAGGGTCGTAATTATGGGTGACAATTTCATATGACACCGCTAGAAAAACTGCCGTTCAAACCGAAAAGATCCCGTTTCCGTTCGCCAGATAGTTGTGATGAAAACTCGTCACAACTGTCCGACGAACGCGAGCGTTAAACTCTGAGTAACAATCTTATGATAATTTTGCAGCTTTAATAAGCACATATATATATATAATATATATGTGTGTGTGTGCGTATATGGCGAGCTTCCACACTGTTCCCGTCATCTAAATTCCTTACCAAGGCATTATTTGGTTCGAACTAGCGAGGAAGACACTTGTTCAAGGTGTCTTGCAGTGAAGCTGAACCCGAAACTAACTGGTTGCAAAGCGAGCTGCTTGTGCGGCAAAGTATAAATGTGCATCCTAATTGGGGACCTAAATTGTCTTTAAAATCCGTCATACTCCATCAGCGCTGGATTAACCATTAAGCAAGATAAGCACGTGCTTAGGGCATCAAGGGAAGGAGAGCGCACCACAGAAATGGTAAATGGCTTACGGCACAAAAGAAATCAATTTAAACTTGCTAAATTCGGGGTGCCTTTACCTCTATTAAGTATAGATTCAGATGTGTTACCTAAGATTAATGTTGAGGATCTGGTCAAAGACTTTGCCATTCAAAAAAGTAGGAGGAAACTTTTCGCCCCAGCATGGCCGCGGCCTTCGGGCTAAAACATTTTTAAGGATTTAAGGAAAGCGGAAGTGTACAAAAATAAACATTATTATCCCTCTTACTGTTTGTTTCGTTTTGAAAAATGAAAATTTATTTTATGATCTGTTATTGTTTATATTTTGAATTACATAATCTTTTATGGGGGCATCAATATCTTTCAAGTGCTTAGGGCCTCGATAGGTCTTAATCCTGCCCTGTACCCAATGTCTTAAACACCGCTTTAAAAAAATCCATTATCTACTAATTAATAAATCATTTCATAAGAAAGACTTATTGCATCTATGTGCTTTTTCATGATAAAACTTTTTAGTATTAAACATACTTACAGGGCTCGGATCAAGAAACACATGGTGCAAAGCAAATCTCTCGACTACACATGACACTTGTAAACATATTTTTTATTTATTTTTGTTAATTCATAGAACTGCCATCGTAAAGCATCACTTAACAAGTGGTTCAACCAGTTAGATCAGTTCTTATTTCAGTGGATCAATAAATTTACCAGAGTTACCTCCCCTGTACTATAACAACATATTTACAGCGATATGCGCATACACGCATGATTATATATAAATATATGCATACATACATACATAAGACCTACTGAGATTACGCAGATTTATATAACACACTTTATGTCTCCAAGCAATCTTTGGGCTCAGAGCATATGGTTAGTTCTTTTTGGATTTATATTTGTATGCCCACCCTTACAACGAACTAATTTCATCAAGTATTTCAAGATACCTGTCGAGATAGGTTCGTCCTACGAACCTACAAAACTTTAAGTCCCATAGAGTCAAACTGGCAATCAACAATATATATATATTTATATATATATACAACACACGTTATACTTACATATACGAACGTATAGATACATATATATGCACGTACGCACACGTTCGTATATGTAAGTATATCGTATGTTGTATGTGTATATATATATTTCCACCTATTTCCAATAGATACCCGAAATTATAATTTTATGTGTGTGTGTGTGTGTGTGAGCATGCATGTCTGTATATATATATTTATATATACACTAGCAGAATTGCCCGGCGTTGCTCGGGGCTGAATTGCTTGGAAGTACTGTTAATGATTGCACTGAATTATGATGATTATTCAGGCAAATATTGATATAAGTTTACGGTGGGAGATAAGGACTTAACGATCAAACGTGTGCCATTGCATTGTTTTGGGGGAACCAAATTTCTGATGAGCATTATAGGGGCACCAACTTTAAGTTTGAGAAAGTGTGGTGGTAGTCTGGGGTGCTCAAAGGAATTGAGTACCTCTATTGGATAGTTGATGACGTCCTCTGGGTCAGGAGTTGTATCGATAGACTGATATACATAGACTTCCCCAGGAATGAGTTTTAGCATTTCATCATTAATATGGTGAACAGTTTTATTCCTCGGGGCCAGTGTAGCCTTTTTGCCAATCCAATCCATATTCTGATAATTAGCTTGTAGATCTGGGAACACTGCATCTCTGAGATCAGAAGGCGTCTTAACAATGGTACAAATGGAATCGATGGCAATATTACCATTTTCATCCCCTGGTATTTTGCCTTCGCCAAGTGCAAGGAGGGTGTGAGGAAATGCTGCTGATGTGATATTACGTCGCATATGAGCACGCATATTGGTGTGAAGTTTGAGAGTTACTTCCCTTTATTAAAAAAAATATGCATTAAAATGGAAAAAATGATGGTAAATTATTTGTAAAATCATAGACTCATCGTAGACGCGCGCTAATACACAGAAGGGCTCGATATGAATCACGACTATAAGATACCCGCTTTTGGTTAAACTGCATCGCAAAATGTGGGAGTAGTTAGGAATCTAAATCGGAGTAGACAGACACACAACCTTTCTTTTATATATAAATATTTTCGTCCTAAAAAACTTTGTATGGATTGAATGGTTACCTCTATGGAAATATATACACGCACATTATACATACATGTGTGTATAGATGAATATATAAATACATTTAAATATCTATATACACTTTTGGGCGATCTTTCTGTTTCTTAGAGATAACCTTAGATCTTATTTTCGTCCTAAAAAACTTTGTATAGAGTGAATGGTTACCTCTATGGAAATATATACACACACGTTATACATACATGTGTGCATAGATGAATATATAAATACATTTATATATCTATATACACTTTTGGGCGATCTTTGTGCTACTTAGAGATAACTTTAGATCTTATTTTCGTCCTAAAAAACTTTGTGTGGAGTGAATGGTTACGTCTATGGAAATATATACACACACATTATACATACATCTGTGTACAGATAAATATATAAATACATTTAAATATCTATATACACTTTTGGGCGATCTTTCTGCTACTTGGATATACTTTAGGTCTTATATTCGTCCTAAAAAACTTTCCTGTCACACACTCACACACACGCACACACACACACGCACACACACACACACACGCGCGCACACACACACGCACACACACTCACACACACGTACACACACACACGTTAGCTTACAATTTTATTTATATATTTGCGTGTCTATGTGTGTAAATAGGAAGTGGGAATGCAGAGTGAAAGAGTCACTCACTACAAAAAGTTAATTACTTTCACTTTAATTGTTGCACACTTGCAAAGAGAAAGGAGGAGAAATTAGGGTGATAGCGTCAGTGAAACAGTTCGCTCCGTTTGTGTGTGTGTGCGTGTGCGTGTGCTGTAGCCCACACTAAGAAAAGCACTTGACTTAGACACCACAATGTGAGTTTTCTCTAAATTTTGCTTAATTGGGGTTGAAATTTGAAAAACTGGACCTGGCACGACCCGATGCATTCTACTCTTAAAAATGCCAGGTAAATTGTAATTGAAGAAATCCTATATTGTAGATTTCTATAAGAGACAAAGGGAGGCAGATAAAATCTGCCTTTTATAATAAGAGATACATATATATGTATATATATACATACATACATATATATATATATATCATCATCATCATCGTTTAACGTCTGCTTTCCATGCTAGCATGGGTTGGACTGGGGTCTGGGGAGCCAGGAGGCTTCACCAGGCCCAGCCTGATCTGGCAGTGTTTCTACAGCTGGATGCCCTTCCTAACGCCAACCACTCCGTGAGTGTAGTGGGTGCTTTTTACATGCCACTGGCACAGGTGCCAGGTGAGGCTGGCAATGGCCACACTCGGTCGGTGCTTTTTACGTGCCATCGGCACGGAGGCCAGTCGAGGTGGCGCTGGCAACCGCCACGTTCGGATGGCTCTTTTATGTGCCACCGGCACTGGTATCACAACTACAATTTCCATTGATTTTTGATCGATTTCGATTTCACTTGGCTCAACAGGTCTTCGCAAGTAGAGTTTTGTGTCCCAAGAAGGAAAGGTATGCATAAGTGGACTGGCTACAACCCAGGTAGAGGCCACGGGTTATGGTCTCACTTGTCCTGCCGGGTCTTCTCATGCACAGCATACTTCCAAAGGTCTCGGTGAAACCTAATGTTTGAAGGTCGTGCTTCACCACCTCATCCCAGGTTTTCCTGGGTCTACCTCTTCCACAGGTTCCCTCAACCGCTAGGGTGTGGCACTTTTTCACACAACTATCTTCATCCATTCTCACCACATGACCATACCAGTGCAATCGTCTCTCTTACACACCACAACTGATGCTTCTTAGGTTCAACATTTCTCTCAAGGTACTTACACTCTGTCGAGTATGCACACTGACATTACACATCCATCGGAGCATACTGGCTTCATTTCTTGCAAGCTTACGCATATCCTCAGCAGTCATGGCCCATGTTTCACTGCCATGTAGCATGGCTGTTCGCACACATGCATCATACAGTCTACCTTTTACTCTGAGCGAGAGGCCTTTTGTCACCAGGAGAGCTAAGAGCTCTCTGAACTTTGCCCAGACTATTCTTACTCTAGCAGTTACACTTTCAGCACACCCACCCCTGCTACTGACTTGGTCACCTAGGTAATGGAAGCTATCAACTACTTCTAGTTTTTCTTCCTGGAATGTGTCGGAAGTTGTTCTCTGAACATTTTCAGTGTTTATTGCTCCTGAGCATCTGCCACATACAAAAACTATCTTCCTATTTAGCCTTCCTCTTATGTGTCCATAGCTTACACTTAGAAGTATATGTATATATATATATATGTATATCATCCTCATCATTTAACATCCATTTTCCATGCTTCCATGAGTTGGACAGTTTAACAGTAGCTGGTAAGGCCAGGGACTACATCAGGCTTTGTTTGAAAACCCTTCCCAAACCAACTACTTAACAGATATATCGGGTGTTTTTTACATGGCCTCATTACTACTGCTTTTTACATGGCATCAGCAACAACAGGGTCACCAAGTGATTTGTAAAACAAAAGCTCCTTCAACTGAGAGGGGAGCATTAACTAAGATGGTTTAGGATATCAATTCTTCTGCAGTGGATACGTCATCTTGAGTACAGCAAGGTGCCAGATATCTCAGTTATTTGTCATCACAGTCGTAGAGCTCAGTGTCTTGAAATTGGTTGAAGATGGGAAGGATGGCTTCCCTTTGCAAATACTGATAGGGTACAGAAAGTGTGTCAATGGCCAGCTGGAGGGGGTGTCCTCCTGGGGCCACAAGCTACAGTAGCATCCACCCTTAAGGGTTAGCCACATTTAAGTGGCAAATATACTTCACAATATATATATATATATATATATATATATATATACTAATTATATATTGTTTATTCATTTTTTGTAGTTTTTGTGATTTAGTTGTTTTATAATATATTTTATTTTTTCTTTATGATTTGGTTTATGTCTATCATTGTTTGAATGACATAATAGCGGTTTTTCTCTAATTTATATATGTTATATATTTATAGTGTGAAATTTGATTTAACTCTTTCGCTACTGTATTTATTTTGAGATGCTCTGTATTTCCTTCAATTACTTTAAATATAACAAAGAGTTTAATAAAATAACTTAGTTATCACTCAGCTAGTGTTAGGAACATAAATTGTGGCTATGGTTTGGTGGAAGATTTTAATTCAAAACTTATGAAAACAAGACATTTGTACTCAGAGTCAGAGCCCATTTCAGACAGATTGGTATCAAAAGGGTTAATACTAAATTGAATTTTTCCCTGTTAGTTTGGAGTTATACTCCCTAATATTATATATATATATATATATATATATATATATATATATATATATATATATATATATATAAACTAATGTAGGATAAAACTTTTTTCGGGGGAAAAAAATTTCCTCAATGGCCATCATATCAAAAAATACCTTTAAAGGCTAAATTTATAAATAATTTACAAGATAAGGGCAAAAGAAAAATTCTAATGCCAAATATGCCGAAAAACAAAAATTGTCAATAACCATTATAATTTATGTGTCTCGAAACAAACCGATAGAAATTTCTAAAAAATTTGTTATTACTGTATTGGTCCAATTTCGGAGTTAATTCATAAGAATTTTCTCCTCTTCAGTGGCAAATACGCGAGATATAAGTGAAATACTTACTCATACCCATGGAAAAAGCAAGCACTGAGTCCTGAGCAGACCTAAGTACCCCAAATATAACCAAAATAGAAAATCTTCGGCACATCTCGAGACACATGTGATTCGAACTAGAAACTTTCACAAAGTGAGAGAATCCGGAAGTGAACACTATTCAATTTATAAACTAATGTAGGATAAAATTTTTTTCGTGGAAAAAAATTTCATCAATGGCCAGCATATCAAAAAATACATTTAAAGGTTAAGTTTATAAATAATTTACAAGATAAGGACAAAAGAAAAATTCTAATGCCAAATATGCCGAAAAACAAAAATTGTCAATAACCATTATAATTTATGTGTCTCGAAACAAACCGATAGAAATTTCTAAAAAATTCGTGATGAAATTTTTTTCCCCAAAAAAAATTTTATCCTACATTAGTTTATAAATTGAATAGTGTTCACTTCCGGATTCTCTCACTTTGTGAAAGTTTCTAGTTCAAATCACATGTGTCTCGAGATGTGCCGAAGATTTTCTATTTTGGTTATATTTGGGGTACTTAGGTCTGCTCAGGACTCAGTGCTTGCTTTTTCCATGGGTATGAGTAAGTATTTCACTTATATCTCGCGTATTTGCCGCTGAAGAGGAGAAAATCCTTATGAATTAACTCCAAAATTGGACCAATACGGTAATAACAAATTTTTTAGAAATTTCTATCGGTTTGTTTCGATAACCAGGTAGCAGAGGATTGCCTGGGGTTAAACTATATATATATATATATATATAATATATATATATATAAGTAAAATAGCTAGTTGTAAAATCTGAAGAAGAGATCAGTGTAGTAACTATACTAACAAGTAAAGTTAATCACTTCAAAGTGACTGTTCCATGTTACTACTAGTTTAACCCAGGCAATCCTCTGCTACCTGGTTATCGGTGCAGTGCTACACTCTATATATTGCTAGCAGAGGAAGCGAACTCCTACTACCCTCTAGCAGACAACAGGATCATGAGACTGACTCAGTTTTGGGATGGTTGACTCATCCTCAGTCATGAGTACCTGGTTGCCAGAGCGATAGCCAAGGTCCACTTCAACCAGCAATATATTGTAAACAAAACATGACCGGTGTCCAACCAGCCATGATCTTTAATTCTTGGCCTGACTGCTGACCACCAACACTTTTTATGTCCACCTCTTATGTTCCTGCCTTTAGGCTTTCACTTGCCAGCTCAATTTGATTCGTTCTCAGTTGAAAGACACCTGTTATATTATTATTGTTTGTATTTGTAATTGTGTATCATGTTCTCTATTTTTTGCCTTTGCTGCCATACACATTCGCAAGTTTTCTTACAAAAAAATCTAATGCTCTTAGCTTAGACTTTTTGATGGGGCAACCAGATTGAACTGTCTCAAGTGTAACTGTCCAAAACAGTATGGACTTCTGGTAACTTGACTAAGGAAAGTAGGCCACGAATGACCTGTCTGTTTTTGCCTGTCCTTCTAATTGTTGTTTTTTCCTGTCCGCCTTTGTATCATCCATTTGTCTGAATGTTTTATTCTCCTCTATTGTGTTTTTGTTTCATTTAATATCACAAGCAACCAAAGAAATATGCGCAGTTTACAGTGATGTTTCTTTATCCAAAAGAACTATACGGAAGTGGTTTGCAAACTTCTGAGCTGGAGATTGTAGCCTTATTGATAAAGAACAATCAGGCAGACCATCCACTACAGATGATGACCAAATCAAGTCATTAATTGAGAATAACCCACATTGCACAACCCGAGAAATTGGCAGAAAACCTCACCCTATCAAAATCCGTCAGCCATGAACACCTGGTAAAGCTTGGGTATACAAATCACTACGATGTTTGTGTACCACATGAGTTGAGTGAAAAGAACCTTTTGGATCACATTTCCATCTGTGATTCGCTTTATAGATGGAATGAAAACGCGCCTTTTTTTAAAGCAAATTGTGGCAGGTGATGAGAAATGGATTATCTACCGAAATGTTCAGAGAATGCAATCCTGGAGTAAGGGACATGAACCACCCTTAGCCACCCCAAAAGCGGGTCTTCACCCTAAAAAAGTCTTGCTTTGTGTCTGGTGGGATTGGAAAGGAATTCTTTACTATGAGCTTCTCCCAAGTAACCAGACAATTAATTCTGAGAAATACTGCACACAACTGGACAAGTTAAAAGCAGCAATTCAAGAGAAACGTCCAGAATTGGCCAACAGGAAGGGTGTTGTTTCACAACATGATAATGCAAGACCGCATGTTTCTTTGGGAACCAGACAAAAATTGCTGCAGCTCGGTTGGGATGTGTTACCCCACCCTCCATATTCACCAGATATTGCTCCTTCAGATTTCCACTTATTCAGGTCTCTGCAGGATAGTCTTAATGGTAAAAATTTCAATTCCTTGGATGACATAAAAAGATACCTTGATGAATTCTTTGCCATGAAACCACCTCAATTCTGGGAAGAGGGTATTTCCAAGTTAAAGGAAAGATGGAGATGCATTGTGCAACAAAGTGGTTCATATTTGGTTGATTAAGAATGTAATGGCAAGTATTTATTGACCTTTTTCTTTCCTTTAAAAGTTGGCACGAACTTTCCAGACAACCCAATATATAATAGGGTAAAGAGGAGGAAAAATTAGTAACTGGGATAAAATGAGTAATTTCTGATTTCTCGTTATTTTCTCCCAACCCTATTTGAAATTATTAGATTGTATAATCATTTTGTACTGTTGCATAATCTTTAGGAGTAAAAATTAGTCAACGTTGTTGTTGCTGAAGTTGAAAGAGTCCAAAACATAGTCAGGTGGAAGGTTCTCTTTTTTTTCAAGAAATTTTACCTCAACTTTTGACCTGATTGTTACTGAGGTTGCTAATAAAATATTTGAATAATTTTTGGTGTCTAACAATCAATGTTCTTTTTTTTTGTTGGATTCCAGGTTAATTTTTTTTCCCACACTAATATCTGATTTGATCATTTTCAAGTTTCAAAAAATAGGGTCTATATTGGGGTAAAATGAGTAATGACTAATTAAACTACATGGAGTGTAAAATATCTCACGAAGAAGACATTCTAGCAAATGTGAAGAAGCTACAGAGAATATTTTGTTTTCTTTATTTAGTTGAGGTTCGTTAATGCCGTATCATATGCTATTTTCTCCTGACCCTCTTTCATTTAATTTTTATTTTATTTATTTTTTTTTGCGTTTCAGATCTTTCTGATGTCTAAGGATAGATATTGGTGTGCAGGAGTCTGTTTTTTGAAGAACTGAAGTGGCAAATTTATCTTGGTCTACTCGTTTTGCCCCAGCCAAATCTTTCTTTTATATGCGCAAAGAGAATGGCGATAATTTTCTGAAATGATGATCAGATCATGTTATAATGTTTTTAATGCATTTAGGGGAGATCATTGGTTTAGCTGATGTAAGGTAGTGAACATTTGTAAAAAATATATTTTGGTTCAAAGTCAAAAATGCAGTAAAATCACCTCATTTTGCCCCAACCCCTATCCCATATGTATATATATATATATATATATATATATATATATATATATATATATACGAGAAAGAATCAACAAGAATGGATTGGTTTTTAGTACAATTGTTTCATACAAAGACAGGCTTTATTACAAGTTGCAAAAATTGCAGCATTTTATATATATATATATATATATATATATATATATATTATATATATATATATATATATATTCATGTTTGTTATTTTATAATAATTACTTGTATCCTTACATATTACTATATTTTATTTCTTATATGTAAAGCATAATACGTTATATGTATATTATTGTAATTATCAGTTTAGTAAATAAATAAATAAGTTAACATAATATAATGTCTAAAAGTTGATGAACCACCTATTGATCCCCTTCATTTTCTTATTGCTATATATCATCATCATCATCATCATCATCGTTTAACGTCCGCTTTCCGCGCTAGCACGGGTTGGACGGTTCGACCGGGTCTGGGAAGCCAGGGGCCGCTCCAGGCTCCAGTCTGAATCTGGCAGAGTTTCTACGGCTGGATGCCCTTCCTAACGCCAACCACTCCGTGAGTGGATTGGGTGCTTTTTACGTATATATATATATATATATATATATATATCTTTATATATAAAAGCGAAGTTGTGTTTCTGTCTCCTACGATTTAGATTCCTAACTACTCCCACATTTTGCGGTGCAGTTTAACCAAAAGCGGGTATCTTATAGTCGTGATTCATATCGAGCCCTTCTGGGTATTAGCGCGAATCTACGATAAGTCTACGATTAAAAAAAAAATTTACCATAATTTTTTTCCATTTTTAATGCATCTTTTTTTTGCTATTATATAAGGGAAGTAACTCTCTAAAAATGCTTATATAGTTATTTCCCTTACGAACCCGAGCAACGCCGGGCGATACTGCTAGTATATATACGGCAATGTTTTGCCTCTATAGTCCGTTTTAAAAAGGTTATACTGGCTGGACTGTGTAGTCTTCGATATACAAGAAAAGACGTGATGGTCACGAACATCTTCCATCGCTAGGCTGCTCGATAGAGATTAACCCGGGGTTATTGTTATTGTCAATAACATGAAGGTAGAATGAAAGTTCACATCGGCAACAACTGCTACTGCACGTGGCCGGCTGCAACTGACGGCAAGTATTTTGCGTCATTGTGGTCCAGCTAAATGAAAAAAAAAATTCGATATTTATAATTTGCATTCATCCAAGATCAATCTATAATCAAAAGTATGGATCTTTTCCGTTTGAAGGACGGAATTTTCTACTTAACTAAACAATTTGAAACTTCGTATACTGGTAGAAAAGATCCGAAATGGATCATTTGAGAGAGATTTAGTTGCTATTTTTAAAAGGTCGTGTGACTACAAAGGTTCCCTTATTGGATTTAAAATTTTATTTATTTATTTTGTCAAAAGTAATAACATAAGAAAAGTTACTGTCGCAGATTTTTGTGTCGTCTGTGTGTGTGTGTGTGTGTATGTCTCATTTCTGTCTATTAAACACACACACACTTTATCTCTCTCAGTATATAATCTCACTTACCGACTCTTTCTAACTTTGTGTGTCTTTCACACACAGACTTTCTTTCACACACAGACACTATTTCCTTTCATTTTTTTTTCATTCATGTTTCCCTCGCGTTTTTTTCTCTCTCGGTTAGACACACATTGTTTTTTTTTCTCTACTTCCCACTAACAGTCATAAACTCTTAGCTTCCCATAACTTTGTTCCCACCTTAATCTCTTTCACTAATGGACTCCTCCATAATTACTTACTCAATTAATCACTCTCACTCTTTCACATATAACTACCTTTGTATTACCTTCCTCCTTTTTCTTCCGCTCTTTCTTTCATATATATATATATATATATATATATATATATATATATATATATAGTAATAATGAAGGGTGAAATTAATTAATTTGGAATAATTATCAATTACACCAAGTAGTCTTCGGCATGTAAAAGCCTCATTCGAGGAAAATTTAAGTAATACTAAGGTATGTGGTAAGGCAATTCGTTGCTAAACCCTTTATTGCTTAGTATATATATATATATATATATATATGTTAGAAGTATTGGGGGTGATGTACAGATTTAATACATATGAAAGTTATTTTATATATATATATATATATGAATGTACTAACAATATAGGATGAAGTCCCTTTCTCTACAGGAAAGGATCCCATCAAAAAGCGTGGCAGTATATTAAAAAAACCATTACGGTTGAAGTATAAACATCTTATAATTAAGGGCTAAAGAAGGTTATTCTATAGCCAATACACTGATTTATCCACTTGTTACAGGAAAATTTCAGTTAAATTTTCCTGTAACAAGTAGATTATAAGTGGATAAATCAGTGTATTGGCTATAGAATAACCTTCTTTAGCCCTTAATTATAAGATGTATGTATGTGCGCGCGCACACAACCATATACATTTTCACCTTCATCTCTATTAGTTTTTCTTTTTGCATAATAATTCTCTTCAACTTATACACTGCACAAGTGTCTCTCCTCTCATACGTTCTCTTCATACATTTTCCATATCATTATCAGAATATCTTTTTCCTTATGTTCTTTCATTATTATTCTCTCACATGTTCTCTGTACTTTCTTATATCTTTATTGCCCACAAGGGGCTAAACATAGAGGGGACAGACAAAGGAATTAAGTCGATTACATCGACCCTAGTGCGTAACTGGTACTTAATTTATCGACCCCGAAAGGATGAAAGGCAAAGTCGACCTCGGCGGAGTTTGAACTCAGAACGTAACGGCAGACTAAATACCGCTATTAGCCTTTTATTTCAATGCAACCACTTTCTTCTTTCTTTCTTTCTTTCTTTTAGTAAGTAGTCAGTGACTGTGTTCGCGTGTCCTTCTCAGTCATTGTTGGGCACAAACCATGATTTCTTTGTTTTTCTTGCTTCTTTTCCCTCCTTTGTCAGTCTCGTTTAAGAAAACAAAATCAGAGGGAATTTTGGAAACTAAATTGAAAAGAAATCGCTGCCTCATTCCTAAGACACTTGAAAATAAAGGTGAATTATGATAACGATTTTTAAAATACTCGGCAACCAACAACAACTGAAGTTTTACCTTTATTGCACCATGTCTTTTAAACTTTGAGATTGCAAACAGAAAACACGCGGTGTGTAATTCTGGATGGTATCAGTAAATCGTCAACTGACTCCCAAATATAATATATATGGATAGATAGACCTGGTCTCCCTAAATACATCTGAACATTCGCGCACGCACACGCACGCACACACACACACACACACACACACACACAGAAATTCAAAATGTACGAGAGAAAAACAAAACGAAGTGAAAACAATGTGTAAAATTATTTGTTTAACGCTTAACAAAAGATTAAGAAAGTGGAAGTATCTTTTCGTGCTTAAACTCTTCTTCAGAAAGTTAGAAGAAAGAAGTGTAGAGGAAAGGTGGGAATGGGAGAAACGAAAAAATTCTTGTTTTGAATCAAGTCATGCTAGATGAACACATACATATATACATGCATACATACAAACATAGGTATACATACATACATACATATATATATATATATACGTAAAAATATATATTGTTGTGTCTTGGGAGAGTCATTCTCTTTTGGTGCCTTATAATTATCACACTCACCAGTAAAATTTCCTCATATTTCTTTTTTTATTATAGAAAAATTTTTTTTAAATTTTAATTAAAAAATAAAATAAAAAAAAGAAATAAGTGGAAATTTTACCGGTGGGTGTATTAAATTATAAGGCACTAAAAGAGAATGACTCTCCCCAAGCACAACAGAATATGCTTCAACACACAAACTGATATAAAGAATCTTGCAAACCAAATCCACAAACGAAATAAATAAATAAATAAAAATATACATATATGCATATATGGGTACAGGGCATCACAAACTGTAAACAACAGGAAATACGAAAACAAATGAGTTCAATGCACCAACAACGAAACAAATAGAAAACAGGACAAGTAACATAAAGAACAACCCTGTATCAGTTGTTGGCTGTCCGTCTACTCCACATTTCAAGCATTGAACAACAATATGAGTCTTCAAAAGCAGTTGCTCCCACAAAAGCCAAAATAAAATTTGGGATTTATGGAAGGTCAAAGCTGGTAACAAAAACAGGACAGAGGAGACATACAAGGAAACCAAACGAAAACAAACATGGAGGGTCGTTAGACCAAATGTTAAGCCAAATGTTAGACCAAAGTAAAATAGTGAATGCTGGAGAAATATTTTCTTTGACAAGAGAAAAGAGAGATAGATAGGATACGTGCAGTCTTTACGACAGCCCTGAAGGAAAAGAAAGATGATCCCGTGAGGAAAAGAAAGGTGGATGATGGTCACGTGTGAGCAACGAGAGAAAGTAAAGAAGAAAGAGGGAGAGAGAGACACACACAGATAGAAAACAGTGGCGGGGAAGAAAAAAGGAATTAGAGAAAGGATGAGAGAGAAAACAATAGGGGAAGAGAACATTATTGAGTAGAATCGCATCAAAAATACTAAGATAAACTTATGCACACACACACACACACATATATATGCTTATATGGGTACATATATATGTGTGTGTGTGTGTGTGTGTGTACACACACACACACATTTACATATTAGTGCGAACAAGCTATCTTTGAGATAGCATGTTTTACATTGATTTGGGTTTGTATCTTTTATGCCTACAGTGTATACATGTAAGTATATATGGCATGCATGTGGGAAGAACATTGGTAAGACATGCAACATAAAGGAAGCTTGATCGTCAATAATGGAAAATACGAAATAGTTATAGGATGAAATACAATTATGTTAAAAGGACATGATGATGGCGACATGCATTTATAAAGCAGTGAAAAAATACTACCTAAATACTTCCAATAAATTTATACACACACACATTAACTTCAATGCATTTTTAATAGTCAGTATTCGTTACTAAACACAATATCGTCATAAATACCATTATCTATGTTTTTGTGTAGTGAAAAACTGAGCACACCTCATTCACATTGTTGTCATCTGTTTGATTGATGCAACCTGAATGAAAGAAATATATTGTTTGTTTGTATATAACATGCAGTTATAGGATTAGATATTGTTACATACAAAATTAAAGTGGAGCGAAGCAAGCAGACATGTAGATATATAATTGCAATGCAATCTTTGTATTAGTATAGTATAAAGCAATGAGTATACATGCACAACTGTTCCCTACCGAGTTTGTTTCCTCATAACTTCCAGAAAATTTTCTACAAATACACTTCAGATGGTTTAGATTCTAATTATATTGGAATTTGTTCTGGAAAATTTTTTCAGGCAAGCAGGGGGAAATTTTTTCAGGTTTTGTTTCCTAATATTGGGAGAAGGTGGTGGAAAATGATGGTCTTTATTTTGAAGAGTAGTTCTTGTTTTTTAAATAAATTCTTGCATAAAAAAAATCATTATTTTAACATGGCACATGAACTTTTTCCTCTCCCTAGAATATCAAAAATAAGTATCATCATCATCATCATCATCATCATCATCATCAATTAGCGTCCGCTTTCCATGCTAGCATGGGTTGGACTGTATATATATATATATGTATGTATATATATATATGTATATATATATAAGTCTGGCGAGATATATATATATGTATATATATATAGGTCTGGCGAGATAGTCGAGATGCTTGAACGGAGACGTGTTGATGTATGTTGTATGCAAGAAATAAGGTGGAGAGGAGGATCTGCTAGGTTCCTCACAGGCAAGGAACACAGGTACAAGATTTTCTGGGCAGGGAACACTGACGGGGTTGGTGGCGTGGGTATACTTATCGCTGAGAAATGGATAGATAGAGTAATTGAGGTAATCAGAGTAAGTGACAGAATACTTAAGATTAGAATAGTGCTTCATAATAGATTAGCAACCATTATATCGGCCTATGCCCCTCAGCCTGGGCTACCCGATGGACAGAAAGACAGTTTCTATGACACCCTACTGCAGACCACCTCATTGACGAACGACAGGGACCTTCTCTTTGTGGCTGGTGATTTCAATGGGCATGTTGGACGACATGCTGGGCGCTTCCATGGCGTACATGGAGGCTACGGTTATGGTTCCCGCAACGAGGAGGGAACCAGGCTGCTGGAGTTCTGCGATGCGAATAGTCTTATGGTCTGCAACACTAACTTCAGGAAACCAACAAGCCACCTGGTCACCTACCGATCGGGCCGGCATACTAGCCAAATCGACTACATCCTTGCCAGAAAAAGGAAAAGATGGCTGCTTATAAATGCCAAAACCTTCCCAGGCGAAGAATGCACCCCACAACATAGACTGGTAGTTAGTGACTTTAGGATCAGGACTAAGAGGGCGACTAGAAGACGACCAACATGGAGAAGAAGGGTCTGGAAGCTTAAAGACCCTGCAAATGGACAGAGATTTAGAGATATGTTACTTGAAGCCTTTGATGAAGTGGAAGGGGGTATAGCTACACATGGGGTAGAAGACAACTGGACGTTTCTGAGGGACAACCTGCTGAAAGCCGCTGACCAGATCTGTGGCTGGTGCAAAGTCCCCTTAAGACCCAAAATAACTTGGTGGTGGAACAATATTGTTGACAGGGCTATTAGACAAAAGAAACAGGCTTGGAAGGCCTGGAAGAATGGTGGTAGCAGGGAAGTGTATCAGACTGCCAGAAGGGAAGCTAGGAGACAGGTCTATCTAGCCAGAGGGGAAGCAGATAAGAGAAAATTTGCCAATGTCCTGCACCGTGAGGATGAAAGACTTGAGGTATTTCGTGTTGCAAGACAGTGTGTGAGAGAGAATCGTGATGTGGTGGGAGAGAAATGTGTTCGCATGGAGGATGGTTCACTTGCGCTAAATGAGGATGCAAAGAGAGAAGCTTGGAGACGCCACTATGAAAGGTTGCTGAATGAGGAAAACGAATGGGATAAAGAGAGTCTGCCGAATGTTGACCCAACAGAGGGACCAGCTATCCGAGTTGATAGTTCCGTGGTAGCTAAGGAAATTAGAAGCATGAAGACAGGGAAAGCCCCAGGCCCATCAGGAATTACTGCAGAGATGCTCAAAATATCTGGTAGTGTCGGCTATAGCATAGTCACCCGTATAGTTAACCAGGTGATACACGAAGGAGTCATACCCAATGACTGGTGTAGCAGCATAATAGTCAACTGCTACAAAGGTAAAGGCGATGCCCTAGATACAAATAACTACAGGGGCATCAAGCTGTTGGATCAGGTAATGAAGGTTACGGAGAGGGTTATAGCCCAGTTAATTAGAGAGAGAGTTAGCTTAGATGATATGCAGTTTGGGTTCGTGCCAGGGAAAAGTACTACTGATGCTATATTCCTGGTAAGACAGCTGCAGGAGAAATACCTAGCCAAAGGTAAACCCTTGTACCTGGCTTTTGTTGACTTGGAGAAAGCCTTTGACAGGGTCCCCCGATCCCTTATCTGGTGGTCAATGAGGAAACTAGGGATAGATGAATGGTTAGTGAGAGCTGTACGAGCCATGTACAGAGACGCAGCTAGTAAGGTGAGGGTTGGCAATGAGTACAGTGAAGAATTCCGGGTAGAGGTTGGGGTCCACCAAGGTTCAGTCCTCAGCCCCCTCCTATTTATCATAGTCCTCCAGGCAATAACGGAAGAATTCAAGACAGGATGCCCCTGGGAGCTCCTCTATGCTGATGACCTTGCTCTAATTGCTGAGTCACTATCAGAACTGGAGGAGAAGTTTCAGGTGTGGAAACAAGGATTAGAATCGAAGGGCCTTAGAATCAACCTAGCCAAAACCAAAGTCCTAATAAGTAGGAAAGTGGACCAACCACAAACGACTTCAGGTAGATGGCCCTGCTCGATCTGTAAAAAAGGTGTAGGTAGAAACTCTATAAGGTGCACCAAGTGTAAGCTATGGACACATAAGAGGTGCAGCAATGTCAAAGGTAGGCTAACTGGGAAGATAGTTTTCGTATGTGGCAGATGCTCAGGAGAAATAAACACTGGAAATGTGCAGAGACCAACTTCTACCACGTTCCAGGGAGACAAACTAGAAGTAGTTGATAGCTTCCGCGGGGGTGGGTGTGCTGAAAGTGTAACTGCTAGAGTAAGAATAGCCTGGGCAAAGTTTAGAGAGCTCTTACCCCTGCTGGTGACAAAAGGTCTCTCGCTCAGAGTAAAAGGCAGACTTTATGATGCATGTGTACATACAGCCATGCTACATGGTAGTGAAACATGGGCCATGACTGCTGAGGATATGCGTAAGCTCGCAAGAAATGAAGCCAGTATGCTCCGATGGATGTGTAATGTCAGTGTTCATAATCGTCAGAGTGTAAGTACCTTGAGAGAAAAGTTGAACATAAGAAGCGTCAGTTGTGGTGTGCAAGAGAGACGGCTGCGCTGGTATGGTCATATGACGAGAATGGCTGAAGATAGTTGTGTGCAAAAGTGCTACACCCTAGCAGTTGAGGGAACCTGTGGAAGAGGTAGACCCAGGAAAACCTGGGACGAAGTGATGAAGCACGACCTACGAACTTTAGGTCTCACCAAGGAAATGACTAGAGACCGAGACCTATGGAAGTATGCTGTGCGTGAGAAGACCCGGCAAGACTAGTCAGGCCATAACCCGTGGCCCCTACCTGGGACGTAGTCAGTCCACCTGTGCATACCTTCCTTCTTGTGACACTTGTGAAGACCTGTTGAGGCAAGTGAAAATCAAACAAAATCAAAATAGATGAACATCAATGGAATTTGTATCTTTGTGGTACCAGTGCCGGTGGCACACAAGAAAACCATCCGAACGTGGCCGTAGCCAGTACCGCACTGACTGGCCTCCATGCTGTGGGCACGTAACAATCACCATCCAATCGTGGCCGATCGCCAGCCTAATCTGGCTCCTGTGTCGGTGGCACATAAAAAACACCATCCGAGAATGGTCGTCTGCTAGCCTTGTCTGGCACCTGTGTCGGTGGCACATAAAAACACCATCCGAGCGTGGCCGTTCGCCAGCCTCGTCTGGCACCTGTGTCGGTGGCACATAAAAAAACACCATCCGAGCGTGGTCGTCTGCTAGCCTTGTCTGGCACCTGTGTCGGTGGCACATAAAAACACCATCCGGGCCTCCATGCTGTGGGCACGTAACAATCACCATCCAATCGTGGCCGATTTCCAGCCTAATCTGGCTCCTGTGTCGGTGGCACATAAAAAACACCATCCGAGCGTGGTCTCTGCTAGCCTTGTCTGGCACCTGTGTCGGTGGCACATAAAAACACCATCCGAGCGTGGCCGTTCGCCAGCCTCGTCTGGCACCTGTGTTGGTGGCACATAAAAACACCATCCGAGCGTGGTCGTCTGCTAGCCTTGTCTGGCACCTGTGTCGGTGGCACATAAAAACACCATCCGAGCGTGGTCGTCTGCTAGCCTTGTCTGGCACCTGTGTCGGTGGCACATAAAAAAACACCATCCGAGCGTGGTCGTCTGCTAGCCTTGTCTGGCACCTGTGTCGGTGGCACATAAAAACACCATCCGAGCGTGGCCGTTCGCCAGCTTCGTCTGGCACCTGTGTCGGTGGCACATAAAAAAACACCATCCGAGCGTGGTCGTCTGCTAGCCTTGTCTGGCACCTGTGTCGGTGGCACATAAAAACACCATCCGGGCCTCCATGCTGTGGGCACGTAACAATCACCATCCAATCGTGGCCGATTTCCAGCCTAATCTGGCTCCTGTGTCGGTGGCACATAAAAAACACCATCCAAGCGTGGTCTCTGCTAGCCTTGTCTGGCACCTGTGTCGGTGGCACATAAAAACACCATCCGAGCGTGGCCATTCGCCAGCCTCGTCTGGCACCTGTGTTGGTGGCACATAAAAACACCATCCGAGCGTGGTCGCCTGCTAGCCTTGTCTGGCACCTGTGTCGGTGGCACATAAAAACACCATCCGAGCGTGGCCGTTCGCCAGCTTCGTCTGGCACCTGTGTCGGTGGCACATAAAAAAACACCATCCGAGCGTGGTCGTCTGCTAGCCTTGTCTGGCACCTGTGTCGGTGGCACATAAAAACACCATCCGGGCCTCCATGCTGTGGGCACGTAACAATCACCATCCAATCGTGGCCGTTCGCCAGCCTCATCTGGCACCTGTGTTGGTGGCACATAAAAACACCATCCGAGCGTGGTCGTCTGCTAGCCTTGTCTGGCACCTGTGTCGGTGGCACATAAAAACACCATCCGAGCGTGGCCGTTCGCCAGCTTCGTCTGGCACCTGTGTCGGTGGCACATAAAAACACCATCCGAGCATGGCCGTTCGCCAGCCTCGTCTGGCACCTGTGTCGGTGGCACATAAAAACACCATCCGAGCGTGGTCGTCTGCTAGCCTTGTCTGGCACCTGTGTCGGTGGCACATAAAAACACCATCCGAGCGTGGCCGTTCGCCAGCTTCATCTGGCACCTGTGTTGGTGGCACATAAAAACACCATCCGAGCGTGGCCGTTCGCCAGCCTCGTCTGGTACCTGTGTCGGTGGCACATAAAATCACCCACTACACTCTCGGAGTGGTTGGCGTTAGGAAGGGCATCCAGCTGTAGAAACACTGCCAGATCTGACTGGCCTGGTGCAGCCTTCGGGCTCCCCAGACCCCAGTTGAACCGTCCAACCCATGCTAGCATGGAAAGCGGACGTTAAATGATGATGATGATGATGATATATATACAGGGTGCCATGAGTAAATTGTTGCAATTTTATATTTTTAATTTTATGCATGTGCATTGTTTGTTTTTGATTTTGTTGACTACACAGTATAGTAGGGTCAGTTGAGCATTGTCTGTGAGAAAAACAGCATCATGACACAATTCACTCAGCCAGAAATTTGGAAATAACATACTGTACTACTTGACATTCATGCCGGAAGCTCCAATATGAACATTTCAGAGTGTTTGGGTGTGAAACTGAGGACAGTGCAGAGGATTCAGAAAGAGTTGGATGAATCTAATGGTGATTTCAAAGGTATGGCAGCTTGGGAAACTCACTCTGATCATTCTGATAAGAAAAGAACACTTGAATTTGATAGTATGTTGTCAACTTAATGTGACAGTCCCATAAAAGGGAAGAATGCTACTGTTATTTAGCCCTAGGAAACACTGTTTTCTGTTGGACTTGACACATTTCCTGTGTCCTTATGTTTTCAAAGTGGAGACAAGCACCTCCACCCAGCAAAGCCAGCATCCAGAGACTAGTTTCAGAGCCATTGCTCATCATCAGTGTAGAGATGCTTGTCTCCACTTTGAAAACATTAGGACACAGGAAATGTGTCAAGTCCAATAGGAAACGGTGTTTTCTAGGGCTAAATAACAGTAGCATTCTTCCCTTTTATGGGACTGTTACATTAAGTTGACAACATACTATCACTTTATCGTGCTGCTACTGCATAAATCCCTCTGAGAGATTTAGAAATATATTATTTCAACTCCTGAAATTGTTGGTGAGATCCAAGCCATAATTGACAATGATTCCTTCAAGTCAATCAGGTCCATCACCAGGGAGTGTCTGAGTTTCTTATCAGGCAGGTATTCATCATACAAGATGAGAAAGAGCATTTGGTATTTATCATACAAGATGAGAAAGGGCTAATTTTTATCGCAAGCCATCAAGGACAAGAGCAAAGACCATGCTACGAAGCTTTTGAACAAACTCAAGCATTCCATCCAACTGAACATGCTTTGGTTTTTCTCAGATGAGAAAAATTTCAGCCAGGATTAGCTGGTGAACACATAGAACAACTGTTGGCTTGCCATGTTCCCAAAACACATACTGAGAGTGATAAAAATCAAACATCAAGGTGTTTGGAGGGATCACTAGTGATGGCAACATTATGTTTCCATTCATCTTCCCACATGGCCACAGACTCAACACAGAGGCCTACATCAAGTGCCTGGAGGAGGTAGTGCTGCCCTGGGGAAAGAGGGTGGCTGCTGAAAGACTCTATGTCTGGCAACAGGGGAACCCAGTCATGGTTATCAGACAATTTCTGTAACCACACCACCCCCAACACCTGGCCACCTAACTCCCCAGACTGCAACCCCCTTGATTATTACATGTGGGGCACAGTTGAGCAAAAGACCAACAAAACTCCATGTAACACTATAGATGAACTGAAGGCAAGGATTATGGCAACATTCACCAACTTAAACAAGGAAAAGTTGCAGGAGATTCTGAAGTCATCTGGATACTGTGGTTGAACCCAATGGCGATTTAATTGAATAAATTTACTCTTTAGTATTTCAAGATATTTTTATGTAGTTTTAGTAAATATATCTGTTAAATGAGATGTTAGTGTTATTTTCATGTTTACATAATTTAGACAACAGTTTATTCACTGCATCCTGTGTGTGTGTGTGTGTGTGTATATAGCTGTCTATAGGTGTGTTTGTGGAGTTGTTAGCTATCTCCTCCTACATCATTTTATCTATTTTGTTGAAACTTAACGCGTGAGTAGTACTCATGTCTGGAAATTTCATGGCATACTCAGATTGTTGGAAGGGATTCTTATATATATCTAATATATTTCATTTTAACAGCCAAGAGAAATAACCCATTCATTTTCCTAAATCATTTGATATAAATCAAATTGAGTATGCTTATTTCTTAGTATTTGAACTGTTAGAGTTATTTTGGCAATTTATACAGTTCAGCCCTTAAACAAGTAAATAGTATTTTCCTAAACAAGAGATCCACTTATTTCGATTAGTGACTTATGCATATACCAACACTAGCGCTGCTGAGGGTAATATTCCCTGGGAATGCACAAAAGCTCTTTTCAGAGCTATTTACTTTGAATTGCTATTATCTCATATCTGATTAACCTGTTATTACATAACATGCTTTACGATTTTAACATACATACCTTATTAGTATTTCCTCCTAGGTTCTATATATTCTGGGAACACATTAAAGTCCTTTTCAGGGCTACTTTATTTGAATTCTTACAATAGAGTAACTAATTTCATGTTATTACATAACTGACTTCACAATTTGGGTATTCATAACTTATTGAGAATTCCTAAAAATAAGATCCTGTGTAAGACAGTTTTGTATTCTCTGTAAATACACAAAAAACATTTTAAGGACTACATACTTTGTATTGTTGTCATTAGATTAGCAAAACAATTATGAGAATGGAACCAAGGGATAAGTCCTGCTTTCCTAGGAATTACCGGGGATGTCAGCTAGTGTGTATATAATATCATATATCATATATAACATCAACATATTTTAACAACTGTCTTCCATGTAGGTGTAGATTGGAAAGTTTGATGCAGGATTCCAATAAGTCAGAATATATCATGCTCCAATGTCTGTTTTGGTATGGTTTCTACAGCTTGATGCCCTTCATGATGTCCTTCATGATGCCAGCCACTTCAAGAAGTTATTGAGTGCTTTTTTTGTGTGTGGTACCAGCATTAGTGTGAGGTTGCCATGTAGCTTGCAAAATTAAGATCTCCATTGGTTGAGTGGAGCTACAGTACATGATGAAAAGTATGAAGGAAGGGTCCTGAACAGGTTTCCTGCTGCAGTAGAGATACATGGCTACTTATGTTATACTAGAATGGGTTGGAGTAATGGATGTAGAGCTGGAAAGAGGAATAAAGGTTGTGCTAAGGTGTCCAAGTGAGATCTGCAAATGGGAGAATGTGGAAGAAGAATAGGAAAGGAAGCTGGATAGCGGTAGCAAGAGTGTATAGAGAGAGTAAAGGAGGGTAAGTAATGAGATAAGGGTATGAATATACTAAATGATGAACAAAGGTCAAGATGGGGGATGGCTATGATAAAATATGAGTTGGATGCAAAGTAGGGAAGAGATGATGGCTAGAAATTAGGAAAGGTATAAGAGTGGCCAGTACAATATGTGTTGGGGTGTAGGTACTGATTGGCAGTATAAAAGGATGAGGAGTGGCAGGATAGAGAAAAAGAGATAATGTGTGGGTTGCAAGTGTATGAGCAGTGAGAAGTTGAAAGAGTGTTGGGTGAAGAGAAATATACAATGTATGGGGAAAGAGTGAGATATGTATGAGCAAGTCAGCAGGAAGTGGTTCAGTGGAAAGGGTGATAATTTGATGGCACAGAAGAGTGGAGTGTAAAAGGTGAGTGAGGAGGAACAATGTAAGAATGAAGGATGGAAATTGATTGAAGTGGTTCCAGGTAGTGAGAAAAATAAGTAGCATCACAGAAAAGATGATAAAAATATGTAGTTCTGCCATCATCTGATTGCAGTGGGAGAATACTGAAGTTACCAAGTGATGGAGAGAGCAGGCATAGAAAGAATGAGGTGTGGAAGAAAGATTAGATGAGGAAATTAGGTGGTGGGCCCAATTGTGTATATAGAAGCTTGCTTCCAGAACCTCATTTTCTCATAGATGGGCTGGTTTTCTCAAGCACTATATATTGTCAGATATCTTGGTCATTTGTCATCTCCTCTAAGATTCAAACTCCTGAGATCATCCTTCACTACTTCATCCCATGCCTTCTTTGGTCTCCCTCTTCCACAAGTTTCATTCACTCTTTTATATAGCTGTTCTCATACATACACATTACATAACATACATGTGCACTCTTTTCTCTTGCATACTACATCTGATACGTCTTGTACTCAATTTTTCTCTCAACACATTTGCATTTATCATTCATGCACACTAACTTTGCTCATCCAACAGAGCATGCTAGCCTTTGTATGTTCTCAGCATTCAGGGCCTACTTCTCATTACTATGTAGCATTGCTGTTCATGCACAAGCAACACACAATCTGCCCTCCACTCTCAAAGAAAGACTTTTTGATATCTAGAGGTAAAGTTCTTAGATCTTTCTCCAGCCTTTTCATATTCTAGCAACTATACTTTCAGTACATCCTCCTTCACTGTTAATTAGGTCACTTAGGTAATAGAAGTTATCTACTACCACTAGACATCCTCCTGGGCATTTGATAAAATCTGTTGTCCATGAACTCTAAGTGAATATTGCACCTGTGTGTCTACCACATACAAAGTCTACTTTTTCTGTCAATCTGCCTGTCATACTACTGCACCTCTTGTATGTCCACATTTTGCATTGGGAACATTGTGCGCGCACACACACACATGCACGCATGCATGCATATAAATAAATACAGATGTGTGTGTGTGTATGTGTATACACAACACTTGAGCTGCTTCTAATTCATATTTGAATATATATGTAGGCCTGTTTGCAAAAAGTAGCAGTTAAAATGCCCAGAAAAAACCATTGTTTATTTATTACATCACAACACACTTTAAAGTGCAAGTATGGACATGAACATAGGGCTGAAATATCACGCAGGCAAAAAAGAACTTAATATGACTGCACAGTGATTAAAAAGTGAATATTCTATGTGCATTCTCTGTTTTCTTTCAACTATTAATATATACGAGAAAGATGGCTATTTATAAATGCCAAAACTTTCCCAGGTAAAGAATGCATCCCACAACCAAGGTTAGTAGTTAGTGACTTCAGGATCAGGGCTAAATGGCTGCCCAAAAGACATTTAGGAAAAGAAAGGTCTGGAAGCTTAAGGATCCTCTGAATGGACAGAGATTTAGAGACATATTACTTGAAGCTTTTGATGAAAAAAGGAGGATATAGCATCACATAATGTAGAGGACAACTGAAGGTTCCTATGGGAGAACCTGTTGAGGGCTACTGACCAGATCTGTGGCTGGTTAAAATCCCCTCTTGACCTAAGGTAACCTGGTGGTGGAACAATGTAGTTGACAGGGCCATTAGGTAAAAGAAAGAGGCATGGAAGGACTGGAAGTATGGTGGTAGTAGGGAACTGTATCAGATCACCAGAAGGGAAGTTAAGAGACAGGTTTACTTAGCCAGAAGGGATGCAGATAAGAAAAATTTTGCCAATGTTCTGCATTGTGAGGACCAGAGACTTGAAATGTTTTGAATTGCAAGACAGTGTGTTAGAGAAAATCATGATGTCATAGGAGAGAAACGTATCCACATGGATGATAACTCATTTGCATTTAAGGATGCTGCAAAGAAAGAGGCTTGGAGACTCCACTATGAAAGGTTGATAAATGAAGAGAATGAATGGGAGGAAGAGAATCTGCCCAATGTCAACCAAGCAGAGGGACCAGCTATTCAAATTGAGAGTACCTTGATAGATAAAGTAATTAAGGGTGTGAAGATAGGGAAAGCCCCCGGCCCATCAGGAATCACTGCTGAGATGCTTAAAATATCTGGCAGTGTAGGCTATAGTCTAGTCACCCATATAGTCAACCAGATGATAAATGAGTGGGTCATACCCAATGACTGATGGAGCAGCACCATAGTCAACTGTTGCAACAGTAAAGGGGATGCCTTAGATAGAAATAATTACAGGTATCAAATTGTTGGATCAGGTGAAGAAAGTCACAGAGAAGGCCAGAGCCCAACAAATTTGGGAGAGAGTTTGTTTAGACAAGATGCAGTTTGGGTTTGTGCCAGGGAGAAGCACCACTGATGCTATTTTTCTGATAAGACAGCTGCAGGAGAAATGCCTTGCCAAAGATAAACCTCTGTATTTGGCTTTTGTTGATATGGAGAAAGCCTTTGACAGGGTCCCCTGATCCCTTATCTGGTGGTCAATGAGGAAACTAGGGATAGATGAGTGGTTGGTGAGAGCTGTACAAGCCATATACAGGGATGCTGTTGGTAAGGTGAGGGTTGGCAATGAGTATAGAGAAGAAATCTGGGTAGAAGTAGGAGTTCACCAAAGATCATTCCTCAGCCCCCTCTTATTCATCATAGTCCTCCAGGCAATAACAGAGGAATTCAAAACAGGCTGCCCTAGGAGCTCCTCTATGCTGATGACCTTGCTCTAATAGCTGAGTCACTACCAGAACTAGAGAAATTTCAGGAGTGGAAGCAAGGTCTAGAATCAAAGGGCCTTAGAAGTCAACCTAGCAAAAACCCAAGTCTTAGTAAGTAGGAAGGCAGACAAATCACAAATCTTTTCAGGTAAATGGCCCTGCTCAATCTGTAGAATAGTGGGTGGATGCTCTGTGAGCATACATGCTAGAATAAGAATAGCCTGGGCAAAGCTCAGAGAGCTCCTACCTCTATTGGTAACAAAGGTCTCTCCTTCAGAGTGAAAGGTAGACTATGATGCCTGTGTGAACAGCCATGCTACACAGCAGTGAAACATGAACTGTGGCTGCCGAGGACATGTGTAGGCTTGAAAGAAATGAAGCTAGTATGCTCCACTGGATATGTAATGTCAGTGTTCATACATGACAGAGTGTAGGCACACTGAGAGAAAAGTTGGACATAAGAAGCATCAGATGTGTTGTGCAAGAGAGACGACTGCACTGGTATGGTCATGTGTTGCATATGGATGAGGATAGCTGTGTGAAGAAGTGTCACACCCTAACAGTGGAGGGAATTTGTGGAAGAGGTAGACCCTGGAAGACATGGGATGAGGTGGCATAGCATGACCTTCAAACGTTGAGCCTCACAGAGACAATAACAAGCAACCGAGACCTTTGGATATATGCTGTGCTTGCGAAGACCCAGCAAGCCTAGTGAGATCATAGCCATGGCCAATACCACTGTCACATAACTGGTCCATTTAAAAGTACCCTTTAATCATCGGGCTATATGCCGTGCTTGTGAAGACCAGTCAAACCAAGTGAAATTGCAGTCACGACCAATGCTAGTGCCAGCTGACTGGCACCCATGTCATTGGCACGTAAAAAGCATCATTCGAGCGTGGTTGATGCCAATGCTGCCTGACTGGCTCTCTTGTGCCAGTGGCATATAAAAAACACCCACTACACCCAGAGTGGTTGGTATTAGGAAAGGCATTCAGCTGTAGAAACCTTGCCAAATTGGATTGGACCCTGGTGCAGTCTCCCAGCTTGCCAGTCCTCAGTCAAACTGTCCAGCCCATGCCAGCATGGAAAGTGGACGTTGAATGACGATGATGATGATGATGATGATATTAAAATACCCTGTAATAAGTTGATCAATGAAAAGAAAAGGAACATCAAATAAAAGGCAAGTAAAATTTTTATGAATAACATAAAACAAAAGGCTCAGTAATTCTAATAATTCTGATGTTTTACACGAAAAAGTTCATCAATGCAGTTTTCAAAATGAAAAGATGGAATTTACAAATTTGAATTAGAATCTCTTGAAAATGAGATAACGACCTGATGATGAAACTGGCTCAGTATCTCCTTCAGGCACAGCTGATGATAGAACAGTATATTTGGATGAACAGAAGATAATGGTGCTGGGTTTTCAAATGTCAATACTCCTGTTGTATGTCTTTTAGCTATTTTTTTAGTATATTTTTTAAGCTAAGTTGCTTCACATATTTTAGTTTTTCTTTATTTCATTTACTTTGCTGCACATAAATGTTCTTCATTTTTATTTTCAACTTTATTACTCAAGATCTTTTAGCACTTAACCTGTCAACTGAATCTTTAAACAGAGATTCTTTCAGTTACATATTTACATGCATATTTTCATAACTATTTGTTTCTCCACTATCTTTCTCTGAGTTTACAGCTATTTGCACAATTTCTGAATCAGTATAATGATGAATATTAGCTAAATCACTTGCATTCAGCCATCTCTCAACATTATCTTAATCCATCCTTGATGAAAGATCCTTAGCAGCATGATTCGATCATGAGTGAATGAAAGTAATTCAAGTATAATCTGCTTTTGCTTAGAAACCCTAAATCGTGTGAAATCATTTACAGTGTCTTCGCTAAGTACAGACACAATCATTAACCTTAGCCACAATTTATGCCATCCATGTTTCAGTGTGGATGCTTCTGCAGACTTCCAAATACTAGCAATTCAAACATTTACTTATGCTTATATATACATACATACACAAGCAGACATATATGTAAAAGCATACATATACATCAACAAACATACATACATGTGCAGAAAAACATGTAACTATAAGGACAGTCATTTATATATTATGTAAGTGTATGTGTATATGATACACACAGACTCACACAAATACACGTAAAAGGCACATAAAAAGCATCCATATTGGTGACATGTAAAAGACACCCACTACATGAAGGGTACCCAACCATAGAAACCAAGCCAAAACAGACTGGAGCTTGGCGTGGCTCTCCACCTTACCAGTTCCAGTGAAACTGTCTAACCCATGCCAGCATGATAAACAGATGCTAAATGATGATGATATATACGTTCATATACATATTATACAGATATGTATATGGACGTATAGAAATCTTTATATATTACTAGCAGTATCGCCCGGCGTTGCTCAGCTTTGTTTCAACCCTTTAGAATTGGAATTTTTGAAAAGTATAAATTTTGCATTATGTAGCTTGTTATTCTCTTTAAGTGAACATTTTTCTGGTTGAAATACACCGAAAAATGTTTATCTATTTACAAATAGAAAGAAAAAAATGGAGATTGTCTTGATGTGATTCCCAGTGTAGATCATCTGCTCAAGAAAAGAACTACTAGTAAATGCTATTTAAATTAAACAAAATCAAGAACTTAGCTGTAATGGTAAGACTAATTTGCATAATGGTGTCCTTTTTACACAATTACAAGTTCGAAATGATTGTGTACAACTCTGTAAAATAAATTTATCTGCATGTTTGTTTGTTTGAAAATCTCAGATTTAACAGTAAAATATAAATTTGATATATGACATTAGTGCAGAACATCTCATTCTTTTACTTCCTGGGCAATGCTAATTATCCTTATATATATATATATATCTATATATAAACGGCAGTTTGTCTGTGCGTGTTTCTGTGTGTCTGTTTGCTTGTACCCTCACCCTGACCACGGCTTTCAACCGATTCTGATGAAACTTGACACACACATAGCCCAATGTCATAATTCAAAACTAACGCAGCGAAAATTTTGAAAAGTTCCCCCAGTTCTGAAAAAAATCGATAAATTCGACATGGGGTCGAGAATCAGAAACACAAACCACAAACTGTCTAGGGGACGCAACTCCACCTTTTTTAACTGTCAAAAAAAATTTACCATAATTTTTTTCCATTTCTTTGCTATTTTTTGGCTATAACTCTCTAAAAATGCTTTATAGTTATTTCCCTTACAAACCTGAGCAACGCCGGGCGATACTGCTAGTATATATATAAAGCTGAAGTTGTCTGTGTATGGCAGGTTTGGTAGCCTTCAACTAACACTATCTTCTCCGAGATCCTGTGGTGCAAGTTGACCAAAATTGAGAGTATGATAGAAGAAGGCTTGCGCTTCCTTCCGTAGAAGAAAAAATTCAAATCGGACCATGTTAACACCAAAAATTATTTACATCAAAAAGGTGCATTTTTTCTATGAAAATACCTATTTTTTACGACGATTTTTTGACTGCTGTGTCGCCATTTTTCGGTGTATTTCAACCAGAAAAATGTTCACTTAAAGAGAATAACAAGCTACATAATGCAAAATTTATACTTTTCAAAAATTCCAATTCTAAAGGGTTGAAACAAAGCTGAGCAACACCGGGCGATACTGCTAGTATATATATATATATAATATATATATATATATATACACACACACACACACAGATGTCTCAAAAGTAAATAGATGACTCTAAATTGACTCTCTCCCTAAACACACACACACAAAGTGAGGATGTCTATGTACTTTTTAAATTTCTGTGTATATAACTGTAGACTAGAGGACTCCTTAGCTTTTGAGCATTGAAAGACAAAAAAGAAAAAAGGTAAAGCAACTTACATGAACTCACGCTATGGTAAGATACATACACTCTCTAGAGTCTGTAAATTGGTTGGTTTTCAGAAGAGCATCCAATCAGGGCTGTGACTCTGAATATGAACTGTGGTATACTGGGACAATCCATCCAAACCATACCAGCGTAGACAATAGCGCAAAATGATAATGATTTTTATGATTATATATGTATGTTTTACTAT
The DNA here is from genome assembly GCF_006345805.1 of Octopus sinensis. NCBI lineage: Eukaryota > Metazoa > Mollusca > Cephalopoda > Octopoda > Octopodidae > Octopus > Octopus sinensis. The sequence goes on along the minus strand of NC_043007.1, from coordinate 43,294,248 downwards.
TATTGTTTCCTCGCCAAAATTGTAACTTTATTACTGTGACTTTTTGCCCTGTGACTTTATTACCGGTTACCAAAGGTTTTGGTGCCCTCAGTGGTTCAAAATGTAAGCAAAAGTAATTAAAAATGTTAACGATTATAAACCATAAAATAAATTTTTAGTTTTCAAAATGAAACAAAATTCCCAGTAATATGCAATATAGAGTTTATTTTTGTATGCTTCTATTTTATTTATATTTGGAAGGTTTTCTCTTTCGTTGTTTTTCTTTATCGTAAAGTGTTCGATGATATCGTTAAAATCAATTTTAGTAAAACTTCTGTTTCATTATGAATATTATTTTAGCAAGTTTAAAGTGATTTCTTTCGTGCCGTAAACCATTTTCATTTCTGTGGGACTCCTTTCCTTTGATGCCCTAAGCACGTGCTTATTTTGCTTAATGACATAATCCAGCGGTGGTATATATGTGTGTGTGTGGTTCACCGAATTGGCTTAGTCTAGTTGTAAATTATGTATTTTCTGTTGATATATAAAAAAAAAAACATGTACATAATTCTATTTTTTTAATTAAGTCCCATATCAGATCATGTTTTAATCTTTATTTAACGTAACCTCCCATACATATTAAACTTCTATATACTCTTATGTAAATGTGAGTGTATTATATGTACATACATACACACACACACACACATCTATATGATACACACATCAGTATCTAATTTTCTTACATTTATATATGTTATTTATATACGAGTTTGTTTGTGTCTATGTAACTATGTAAGCAAGAAACAAACGAGGAAGAAACCACCCACCACACAATTAGGAACGAAAGAAGAACAAAAAGTAAACAAATAATTAAACAATTAAACCACGAAGGCCCAAAAAAGCCTGAAAAAATATACGGATTGAAAATCTAGATAAAAAATTTAAAATATAATAATAATATATCAATAATGTCTTTTGGGTTGCCAAAGTTCTAAGACTTGAAAGAAAGGAAAGAGATAGAAAAGGAAAAAGAAAGTAAAAATTAAAGTAGATAGTGAGGTGATTAAAGAACACTGTGGATAGAAAGACAAATTGCATTATCTGAGGACAGAAAGAAGTAGCCTTCTTTTTTGTCTTTTCTGCCACCACCAGAATAGATAATGAACGAAAATTGTGTTTGTAGCATAGGGTAAGATAGTTTTGTTTATTACATTTTGTTTTAGTCGGCGTTAAACGAGAAACAAAGCGATCAAGACAGAAATTATATATACTCAAAATGAAAAAGAATAAGAGAAAAAGAGATATAAAAAGAAAAGTAGCGACAGAGAAAGAAAGGATATGAATATACATAGAGGTAGAAGAAGCATGATATGAACAAAAGAAATATTTAAAGAAAACGAGAGAGAGAGAAGAGCTCGGAGAAAGAAAGAGAAATAGACCCTACAGTAGAATATGCAAAAACAGAAAGTGATAGAAGAGTGATTAATAAACACACACACACACACAATTTTCATAGGTTAATCTCAAGTTTAGGACCCTGACCATACTCTCTCTCACCCTCCTTCTTCCCCTCTATCTATTTATCTATCTATCTTTCGATCTGTCTGTCTGTATGTATGTATGTATGTATGTGTAATATATTAATAAATAAATAATTAGAATATATATCCGAGTACACATACAATACAGATATAATATATTGCTATATATATTGTGTATATATAAAAACATCTATGTGTTATATATATATATATATATATATATATATATATATATATATATATATCAAATTTACTTTAAAATGTATTTGTAATATATACAATTATAAATACATGCAAATATACATAGGTTAAAAAGCTTGTTTTGCAACCACGTGGTTCCGAGTTCAGTCTCACAGCACGGTACCTTGGGGAAATGTTTTCTACTATAGCCCCGATTTAACCAATTACCTTGTGACGGAAACTGAGTGGAAGCCTGTCGTATATGTATTTGTGTTTGTTTTTGCCTCTCCACCTCCCACTTGACAACCGGTGTGCTTATATTTCCGCACATGCATGCATACATACATACATACATACATACATACATACATAATACATACATACATACATATCTGACCAACCTTGAGAAATTAGGGTTCCACAACCAAAAAGGAGAAAGCTAATTAGCAGGTAACAGATGCAAGCCATCATTGGAATTGTAAAAATGTATAAAACTTTCCCAAAGTTTAGCATATGAGTGCATATGCACATGTTTAGTTATGCAACAATATGTATGAGCACACATACATGAAGCAATACAGAGATCTGCACATAAATTGATACCAAATACTTGATGTTGAAATTCCAATAAAGGAGCTTTGGATCTAGGTTAGAAACTTACCCTTTCTCCATTGGAGAGAATTCTGGATATAAAACTACATAGTAGCATGCACACACACACACACACACACACACACACACACACACACACACACACACACACACACGCATGCACGCACACACATGAATACATACATACATATATAGGGGGAAGTAGAGCAACAAATTAGTATTCGACATGTAGCTGACGTTTATATGAATTTGATAACTTGATTCATCTCTACACGACACAAAGTTTCGTGGGTGCATATGAGTGACTACCTCTTCAGGTGTAAATCTCTCTCTCTCCCTTTCTCTCTTACCCGTCTCTCTCACACACATACACATAAAAATATACTTATATATTTGTATCTTATGACTGATCGCTAAATTCACAAGTTTTTAAAAATTCTCTCTCTATTTATTTCCTTATATTCCTTTCTGTTGAAGAGCGTAGGCTCGAAACATAAAAGACTTTCCCACTTTCCCAAGTGTCAAACTAACACACCTGCTTATTGTTCATATACCTGTCTTCTTTTGTTTATGGCGATTTTCTTCCTCCGTCTTCCTTTCTATTGGACATTCCTCTTTTTCTGAAGAAGAGCGTTGCTCGAAACGTTAAATCATCTTTCTTTCTGTGAGCGTCTGCTAATACTTTACATGTACCACATCCTCGCGTTGTTGTTTTTTTTTGTGTTTGTTGTTCTTTTTTGAGGGATATATATATATATATATATATATATATATATATATGCATGTATGTATATTTGTATGTTTATCCTATTATAAATTTGAATGATGTTTCTCTGCCCATTACGTTTTTATGTTCGTTAACTCCTCTTAGATCGTTGGTGCAAGGGCAACGAAACTCAAACCAGCAACTCCCTCAATCCCTGAGAATATCCTAAGGGGGTCTATTTTTTAAGGGCCGCCTAATTGGGACCCCAATGACCTCCCTATTTTTACTGCATTTTAAACTAAATACATGGCATTGACAACCAAATCAGAGCAATGACAAAGAATTTCATACCAAGAACTCCCAGGGAGTATGGTAAGGAGGTTCAGTCTCTAAAGGGCCACTTAAATAGGCCTCTAATGGACCCCTCCCCTATTTTAACTGCATTTACCTCACTCCTACTCATTGAATAAACTATGATCAACATCAGAGCTTAGCACATTTGCAGAAATAAGTTTGGGCATTCTAAATACCTTCACGTACAGTCAAATTGAGATAAAGAGTTATAACAGGTACGTTTCAAGTGTGGGTATTTATATTTTGTAGTTTATGAAACTTATATCTTGTGTTAATAATTGCCCGAAGATCCTGTGCACCAACAGGCAAATCTGGGAGTAACAAGATACTGGCTGGATTAAAATATCATATATATATAGCCTTTTAATTACATTAACCTCTTCAAAAGTCATTCCCACTTTATTCATTGCAAAAATAAGGGCCTTATTAAACACAATTTCATTAATAGAAGAATAGTAATTATCTATATCTATTTGAATAAATTTGTATCGATTTTTTTCTTTAAACCAATTTAAAGTATTATTATTACTAAACCATAATTTTAAGTAATTAAGTTTATTTAATTTATTAATATATTTATCTAAAATAAGTTTACTCAATTTACCAAGGTCAGATTTACATGGACAAATTAATCTAACTTTAGGGTCTGAATAAAAATTATCTTTATGGTCTTTCAGAGTAATTCTAGGGTGCATAGGTACATAAAGTTCAGTTTTATTATCCAACTTATAGTTTATCATGACTAATTTAGAGGCCTTATTAATATTATAAAGTATACTATCTGGAACAATTTTATATTTTTTAATTATCTCTTTCTCTAAAAGGTTATCATATAATTTAACATCCAATTTATATAGATTCCTAGTTTTATCTGATTGTACAATAATACCAACCATATTTCTCATTTCTTTAATTCTAATTGCTAAATTTCTTAAATATTCATTATTTCTGTTTGGGTATTTATGAAATTTAATGTTTTTCACCGCCTTCTAAATATTATCTTCTAGTATATAAGAAAAATTATTATATTATTTATTTCTAAAAAAATATTGTTTAAATATTTCTGATTATTTATTAAAATATTATAATTAACCTGAAGATTGACTGTAACCATAATTCGAATTATTAATTGAATTTAAATTATTGTTATTCGAATTGGTTACGGGCATGAAACGATCGTAGTGTTTTTACTCTTTATCTTATTTTAAACTTTTAATACTTTTTGATAGTTATATAATTAAAAAAAATAATAATAATAAAATATATATATATATTTAAAATTTATAAGTTTAAATTATTAATTTAAATAATTTTAAAAATTTTAACTTTAATTTAAATATTTTAATTTGGAATTTTATATTTTATGTTTTATATTTTTTATATATTTTTTAATTAATTTTATTTCTATGTATTGGCTTATGATTTTCATTGTTTGATTTGCCTAATAGTGGTTTTATCTCTAATTTAATATAATATATATTTATACTATAAAATTAGATTTAATCCTAATCTAATTTTTCCCTGTAAGTTTGGATTTACTCCCTAATATTATTATTATATATAAATATATATGTATATATATATATATATGTATATATATATATATATATATATATATATATATATATATATATATATATATATGTGTGTGTGTGTGTGTGTGTGTGTGTGTGTGTATGTATATGTTTATTTATATATATATGGGCACCTGTATATATTATATGAAAAGGTAAGACCTCGTCACAAAAATGAAAAACAAAAATGTGTAGTAAATGAATATGAAAAAAAATTGCGCCGACGAACGGGAGAGTGGGGAGAGGACTCGGAAAATTTACATCGTGAATTTTCCGAGTCTTCTCCCCCACCCCCGTGCGCATTTTTTTTTTCATATTCATTTACTACACATTATTTTACACTTATTACACTATTTTTATTTTCATTTTTCTGACCGGGTTCTAAACTAGAGATTAACCAGAAAAACATTGAAATGGAAAAGAAAATGGGGAGTAGTGCGAGACACCTATCATATTGTGGAAAAGAGAGAGAGACAGAGTTTGTGTGTGTGTGTAAATGCATAGAGGTAACACGAGAGGGAGTATAAACTTAAAGAGAAAGAGAAAACTAAATAGGATGAGGGAGAGAAATAGAGAGAGAGAGAGAGAGAAAGCGAAACGTGAGTGAGAGATTAGTCGCAGCGATCTGCAGCCGAACTGATCGCATCGTAAAACAATTCTTCCGATGATATAGATAACGTGGAAGCATTAAGAAAAAACAACAAACTATTACTACTAAATCAGCAATCAACAGCTTCATCAACAACTACACAGGATTTACTACTACTGCAACAATAATATTTCAGTCGACTGGGTGTTGTTTGAAGCCATGAGATTTTACCTAGCAAACGTTACACATTTATGTAAACTCCTTACCTAGCGAACGTTTACATAAAACTCCCTAACACATTTGTTCATGGTGTCCTCTTGTCTTCTTCCAATATATCAACCTCTGTTGATTGTGACTGGATAGTAACTAACCAAGATGACTAGTATGGATTAACATCAATTTCTTTATTACAGAATCATCGATAATATTACATCGATTACGCAGGGAAGGAAGAAACTAGTGATCAGTTTTTTTTACCCCTCTGTTATTTACTTTTTACCTGGGTAGTATACCTACTTTACAGCGGTAAGTGGCTACTGTTTTTTTTTCTCTCTCTCTTGTCTCCTCGCTCTCCTTCTTTTCTATATGATCGGAAAGGATTTTAGGCATTATTTTGAAAAGGAATACACATTAAATACTCAAACATCCTTGACACGACTTAGAAAGGAGAAGAAAAGGCTTGAAAGAGAGAATAGAAAAGAAGAAATTCGATGTTAACTACATAATATTAACAATGGTCATGAGTTGTGCGTGTCTGTCGCATTTTCGTGCTTGTGTGTTTTTTGTCGTTGTCATGTCCATGTTTGCTGTCAGCGGACTAGTTACTGCTGAGTTTGTTGCTGATTCGCCCTATACACTCAATATCTGCCAAAACATCGCGGACAGTTCTATGAACATTGCCAGTCCAACGAAAACTTACAGGATACCTAATCCCAATGGACTTCTAATCTTTAACGCTAGTCTCGGACCTCACTGGTACTATGAAATCGATCCAACTCGCCACAGTTATGAAGTCTTTGACTATTTTTCATTGGACTCTAGCACTGGTCATTTATACATCAAAAGCCCCTTTAATTGGTCAACATTTTCCCATGTTATTAAACCAACTGGTCATTTGAATTTGTATATAACAGCGCACACACACACCCTGCATAATCATCGGATGCCCAGTCATACTGTCATGCCGCTATCAGTGTATGCCTATGGTCCTGATTGTCATCAAAACCACAGGCGAAAAAGTATGCCTCATAATGTTTTGCTACAGAACTATCAATTAATTGTAATTAATAGTTACAAAGATAGTTATCCTATCATTTCAAAGGGAGAGCCTCTGGCTTGCTTGCTCAAATTTTTGTCCGAATCCATACACGATAAACTTTGCAATGTAATAATACATAACAGCAAAGACTATACTGTAAGTAGCAAATATTGCATTAGAGCTAGAAATGAAATGCATCCGTTTGACGGTATTTTAACTATTTATGGTGATATACAATTTGGTTGTGATGAACAAGAAAAGAAGACCTCTTTTAAAATTCTTCACAACACACATAAGTTCTTAGAACACTCCTTAGAGGAAAAAACGCGAAGTCGTCGTCGCAGACGAGCGTACCGGAATCGTGCTCCACGTTTTCCTCAGGTGTATTATACTAAACGTGTTCAAGAAGACGAATCCGCTGGTGTTATTGTTGGGTTCATTACGGCAACAGACCCAGATAAAGAAGACGCAGGAATAATAACCTATACCCTGATTGCTACCCAGGATAAACGTAGCCAGTCTATGTTTGCGATCGACCCTACATCTGGCAAAGTTACCACTGTGACAAAACTTGACCGCGAACTAATTCCTAAACATTATTTCACTGTTATTGCAACAGATAATGGTGTCCCACCTCAAAGTAGTTCTGTGTCATTAATTATTACAGTAACTGATGCCAATGATAATGTTCCTGTTTTTGAAAAAAAAGTCTATGTAGAAAGTGTTTCAGAAAGCATTGATATTGATTCTGTCATTTTATCTGTCCGTGCTACAGACAGAGATATAGGAGACAATGCAAAAATCAAGTATTCAATTTTAAACCCCGAGGAACCTAATGATGCATTTGCTATTGGTCCATACAATGGTATTATTACTACTCGTAAGTATCTTGATCGGGAAGTAGTTAGTTTTTATCGACTAATAATCCAAGCAACTGATCAGGCTCCTGTGTCAGAAAGGAAAACTTCAACAGCAACAGTTGAAATCACTATAATTGATGACAACGATAATTATCCTCAGTTCAGTCAACGATCATATTCAACAGAAATTCCTGAAGATATTGATGTTAGCTCCAACCCCATAATCGTAAATATTTCAGCTATAGATAAAGACAAAGACAAAAATGCAGAAATATCATACACTATTTCAGGTGGTAACAGTCGGAATGTTTTTCGTATTAACCATGCTACTGGAGAACTTATTCTGCAAAAATCATTAGACTTTGAAGATACTAAACAATACTCTCTCAAGATCCGTGCTCAAGATGGTGGATCTCCACCCAAAACAAACAGTACAACAGTAAATATTCGTGTTACAGATATTAATGACAATGATCCTGAATTTTTTAATAATTACTTAGAACCTGTTACTGAAAATATTCCTGCAAATACCAGTATTCGACAAATTCAGGCATTTGATCGGGATTCTGGTTTGAATGCTGAATTAGTTTACAGAATTGTGCAAAGACCAGCCTACTTACCTTTGACTATAAATCCTAAAACTGGATGGATTCGAACTACTGCAGTATTGGATAGAGAGAATTCTACATCATATACATTTAGTGTTGAAGCTAAAGATTCCGGAAAACCACCCCGATCAGCTGTTACAAAAGTAGAACTTGTCATTCGAGATGTTAATGATAATGCCCCGATTTTTAACCCTAAAGTTTACAATGTCAGTGTATCTGAAGAAGCTAAACATGGACATCAAGTTGTGGCTGTTACAGCCACTGACAAAGACGAAGGAACAAATGCTGAACTAAACTACCGCATTACTAAGGGCAATACTGATGATGCCTTTCGTATTATTTCAACTGATGGAACCATTTTGGTGGCCAAAACTCTTAACTATCGTGAACACAGTCGGTATACTTTGACAGTTACAGCATCAGACCTTCTTGGAAATAAAGATGTTGCTGAAGTGTTTATTCAGATTATTGATACAAACAGATTCCAACCGAAATTTCAGAACACACCTTATCGTATAAGTGTTTCAGAAGATGTACCTGTTGGAAAAACTATCTTTAATGTTTTTGCACTTGATCAAGATGTTGGAGAAAATGCACGAATAACTTACAGCATCGATCCTACTGATGTTTTTGCAGTTGTTGCAAATACTGGAGATGTCTACACCCACAAAAAGCTTGACCGAGAGAAGCAAGCTGGTTATACAGTCAGTGTTACAGCCAGTGATCAAGGAAAGCCATCTAAAATGGACACCACAGATTTAGTTATTACTATTGAGGATGTAAATGACAACAAACCAGAATTTCAAGAAATACGCTACTCAGGTTATGTTTTGGAAAGTGCTGAAATTGGAACACGAGTACTTGAAATTTCAGCCAGAGACAGAGATGCTGGGCGTAATGGTCAAATTTACTATACATTTGAAAATGGCAATGATGGCAATGGTGATTTTCTCATTGATACTACTCAGGGTGCAATTCGAATTAATAAGAAACTTGATCGAGAACGTGTGTCCAAGTATGAACTAGTTGCCTATGCTGTTGATAGAGGAGCTAATCCAACTTCCTCATCAGTTGTAATAGATATTGATGTAGAAGACGTTAATGATAATAAACCACAATTTGAAGCCGCTGAAATCCGAGTGGAAATTGTTGAAAATAGCCCTATAGGATCAACTGTTGCAAAACTTATGGCCCATGATCCTGATGTTGGAGAAAATGCAGAGATTCAGTACATGCTTTTGAATGAGTATGATCGTGATGATTTTGAGCTACGTGGACGCCCTGGATCAGCTGCTATAATTTTATCTAATGTTGATCTTGATTATGAATCAAGCAAAAAGTTTTATAAGCTACGCCTTCGTGCCATCTCTGAAAATCTTTTTTCTGATACTACTATTATTATTGCTGTTACGGATATTAATGATAACAAACCCCAGCTACAAGATTTCACTATCATCATCAACAACCTTTTGAATTATTTTCCAACTGGTATTATTGGGAGAATTCCTGCATATGATCCAGATGAAATTAACCGTGACACTTTGACCTATACATTTGTGTCAGGTAATGAAGGAAATCTTTTAGATCTAAATCCTTCAACTGGAGAAATTACCTTGGATTCAAGACTTAACTCTGATGTCTCTCGCAATGGAACATTAGAAGTTTCAGTTTCAGGTAAGTTTTGAATAATTTCAATTTTGGTTAATTTTCAGTTCAGACAACTTTGCAAATCTTGGTGCAAAATGCAGAATACTTTTGGTTGTAAGTAGAAATGACTATTTGAAAAGAGTTGATGTATTAAAACAGCAGAGCAGATGAATTTCCTGGGTTATGAGCCTCATCTTTCAGGTTTTTGTATTTTATACTGTTTTCATTGAGCTAATATTCAATCCTCATCTGGTGCCTTATTCCTAAATATTATATACACTGACCTATAATGAGTTTGTAGTTTTATTTCTGAAGCACGGTTTCCAATGTTCTTGAATATTTTGCTATACTACATACATTTTAGAAGAAACCACCTGAAAAACTATCAGAGATTGTACTAGCTTAAGTAAAGTGTAAATACATGCAAACATGGCAGATAAAATGAATTGTGCCAGAAAAATTTATATTATTACATTTACTCATTATCTGAGAAACATTGAGAAGAACTAAAGTAGTGTATTCCAGTTTGCAATGTTTTTTTAATATTGGAACTCCTGAGTCCATATACCTTCCTTTTCATATTTCAACTGTCTTTGAAAAGTTTGTTTGTATTACTAGTTGACCCAAATCTACTAAAGTCAGTGTACCTTAGTTAAAAAAACAACAACGAAAAACAAACTATGATTGATTGATTCTAGTTTCAGCTCATGAGCTGTGGCCATACTGTTGCAGTTTATTTCTAAAAGACACATTTCCTAAAAGAAGAAAGGAAAGAAACCCCCTCTCCTATGAACTTAATTTTCTTTATGTACCTGACATAGTGTGTACAGGATAGACAGATACATTCACCTGTTAGAATATAGAATGATGGGGTTCCATTTGCCTTATAAAGGGTAGTATAATGAATTCATAATATTCTATCTTGTTAATGTTGACCATTCTAAACTCAACTGAGCTAAGGCTGTATATCTAATCAAGATATATTGACTGCTCTACAACTAAATCAAGTGTTAACATTGACATTAACTGTGCATTGTAATTTAAAGTCTTCATATGTCTGTTTGTCTCAGTCTGTGTCTCTGCATGTGGCTGTGTGCTAATAATAATAATAATAATAATATAATAATAATAATCGTCATCGTCGTCATCATCATCATCAACATCCATTTTCCAATAAAAAAAAAACAAAAGAATAATGAAATTAGGAATTACATTAAAATATGTGTTCAAGATTTGTGTGTGTGTGTGTGTGTGTGCATATGCATATAGATGTATGGATATATGTATATTATATGTATATACAAAAAGACGAAACTGCAGTATAAGATGAACCGAGTTTGTAAACGTTTTTAATTTTCATTTCACTATATATATATATATATGTATACATATATATGTATGTATATATATGTATATGTGTGTGAATATGTGTATATATATAGGTGTGTGTGTGTATTATATATATATATAATATATATATATACTCTTTTACTTGTTTCAGTCATTTGACTGTGGCCATACTGGAGCACCGCCTTTTGTCGAGCAAATCGACCCCAGGACTTATTCTTTGTAAGCCTAGTACTTATTCCGTCGATCTCTTTTGCCGGGGACGTAAACACACCAGCATCAGTTGTCAAGCGATGATGGGGGACAAACACAGACGCACAAACATATAAACACACACATACATACTTATATATATATATATATATATACATACATATACATATATACGACATGCTTCTTTCAGTTTCCGTCTACCAAATCCACTCAAGGCTTTGTTTGGCCCAAGGCTATAGTAGAAGACACTTGCTCTCACACACACACACACACACAAATATATAGTGGGTGCCGCTGATATACGAAGTTCCCAGTCTTATTGTTAAAGGCATGAAACTGAATATTAGTATTTTTGGTCGATAACTGATGATGGTCCTTCTGTGTCTGTCCTACATGTACGTTTTTGTAGTATTTAGTACATTTTTCATTTATTGAGTAACTGAACAGCACGCATCCCAACTTTTGTTAACAATAAGTTTTTGAAATACACACACATGTATTCTCTTATATATTATCTCAATATTGAGTAAGAATTTATAGATATATTTTATAATACAGCATATACTCTATATGAATGCTACTGTATTATAACTATATTGAAGTCAAATATCATTATAAGGCTTCAGATTGACTCTATTATTTGAATGGTATTATATTTTCACTATTCCAGAAGGATGGAAGGCAATGTTGCCCCTCATGTGGTTTTGAACATAAGCCAAAGGGATATAACTAAATACCCCTAAAATTTTGTTCAATGCTTTCCAAATTCTGCTGATTCACTGCTATAAAATAATTTATATGTAATATATAATTCATACAGGGTTGGTGAGCTGGCAGAATTGTTAGCACGCTGGGTGAAATGCTTAGCGGTATTTCGGCTTGCCGTTACATTCTGAGTTCAAATTCTACCTAAGTCGACTTTGCCTTTCATCCTTTCGGGGCCGATTAAATAAGTACTAGTTACGCACTGGAGTTGAATGTAATCGATTTAATCCCTTTGTCTGTCCTTCTTTGTCCCCTCTATGTTTATCCCCCTGTGGGCAATCAAGAAATAAATATACAATTTATATATATATATATATATATATATACAAAATGAGAAAATGGAGAAATATATCTAAATCAATCATCAACTATCAGATAATACCGAATCAATACTTTATTAAACCACTACACAATAGCAATGATATTATACATTATATATATATATGTATGTGTGTATGTATGTGTGTATGTGTGTGTGTGTGTGTGTGTGCGTGCGTGCATGCATGTGATGTGTATGTATATATATGTAATGTAAATATCTATTACATATATATATATAAATGTATAATACACACACACACTCACACACACACGCACACACACACACACACATACAAAATGTATATATATATGTGCGTATACATATGAATTCTTTCACTATGAGGAAATGTATATATCACATGGACTCATTTTTAGATAGACAAGTGCATATGCATGTACATTAAAGTTGAGAGAGAATGAAAGAAATAACACAAAATGTAATGATAAACCATACAATTGAGAAAATAGCAGCATGATAAATATCATATTCAGTACTTGGAAGGTCTTCTAAATTAAACAGATGACACTGTAGTTATGTTCTACAAATATCTATAAAACTGTCTAACATGTTGATAAAATTATATGAGCAAAAAGCCCATTCAATCAGAAGAAACGCAATGTCTACTGTAGTGTGTTTGTAATGTCTTCAAATGATACTTAAAATTGTATGTTGCATGTTGGTTGATATAACACAGGCGGACATAACCATACAAATGCATGCATGCAGGTGCATATATTCACAAATACACATATAGGCACATTCTCATAACCACACAAACACACACGCACAAACATATATACACATATATATGTTTATAATATATGTATATTCTTTTACTTGTTTCAGTCATTTGACTGCGGCCATGTTGGAGCACTGCTTTAAATCGAACAAATTGATCCCAGGGCTTATTCTTTGTAAACCTAGTACTTATTCTATCAGTCTCTTTTGCTGATGAGTATCTATCCATTTATGTTTATGGATGAGTATATATCCATTTATGTTTATGTATGTATGTATGTACCTATGTGTGTGTGTGTGGCTGTGAGGTAAGAAGTTTTCTTCCCAACCACATGGTTCCAAGTTCAGTCTCACTGCATGGCACCCTTGGCAAATGTCTTCTACTATAGCCCTCGGCTGACCAAAGCCGTGTGAGTGGACTTGGTAGATGGAAACTGAAAGAAGTCCATATGTGTGTGTTTTTATGTATGTGGTTATCTACCACCACCGCTTGATAATTGATGTTGGTGTGTTTACATCACTGTAACTTAGTGGTTCAGCAAAAGCGACTAATAAAATAACTATCAGGCTTTACAAAAAAATAATAAGTACTGGGGTCGATTCATTTGACCAAAATTCTTCACGGCAGTTCTGTTGCATGACTGCAGTCTAATAACTGAAACAAGTAAAAGATGAAAGATATATATATATATATATATATATCACCGTGATCACCGTGACCGACCAGGCTATCAGATGTTGCTACACATCGCTGGTCACAATGCGCTTAGCTTTGTTTTAGCCTTCAAATGAGGCCACCCTGCTGGCTAAGCGAGCAGGCCAACAGAAGAAAGAGTGAGAGAAAGTTGTGGCGAAAGAGTACAGCAGGGATTGCCACCACCTCTTGCCGGAGCCTCATGGAGCTTTAGGTGTTTTCGCTCAATAAACGCTCACAACGCTCGGTCTGAGAATCGAAACCGCGATCTTACAACCGCGTATATTTGATATTTAGCCAACACATGAGACTCTCGGACCTTGAGTCACTCCGTTACTTCTGCTAAATATTAATAAAAATATACATATACTCATATTTTGAGTTCTATTTTTCCTGTTTGCACCAACATACCTATAAAGATATATATATATATATATATATATATATATATATATATATATATATATATATATATCCTCATCACCGCTACTATCATCAACAGCAATGCCTATACAATCACTGCTATTACTAACTCATCAATTCTTTATGACCAAAGACAACAACCTTACAAACAAGATAAGAAACTCCATCTAAAATGAAAAATTTCTTGAGATTTTATGGTGTCCTAGTGTACTTTAAAAGTTGAATGAAATGTCTTTGGTCTTAGGTCAATGAAAATTGACTTGAAACTAAATAGCAACAATAATACCATTAGCAAGAGTTATATGACCACTATCACCATCAGCAACACTGAAAACAACCAACACTGTTGCTGCTATCAAGTCACTCACTTTTGAATGACTAACTAGAATCAACAATTATAGTGTCAGCATTATAGCAATGTCTGTAGCTACATATGATCTGTATCAAACAACTGTGTGTGTGTGTGTGTGTGCATGCGTGTGTGCATGTATGTGTGTCTCTGCATGAGTGCCTGTGTGTGTGTGAGAGAGAGAGAGTAGAGCTTGGATTTCTTACGGCTCAAGTCTGAGATGCAAAGGGTGAAGTGCCCATGAATTTGGTAACCTTACAACTAACTTTATTCATGTAATATTTCCCCTCACCTCACTCAATTTGTAATGGCTAATTTCCTCCTAATTTCCTTTCTTATATCCATAAGAATAAGATAAGTTTTTATTCTCAAACTGTTTTCTTTATAAAAAACAGTTCTTTTCTGGCACTATATTTTTTTACTATACATTTGTTGTGGATAAGCATTGTTTGCTATGTTGTGAGATTTACTTACAATTCAAGGTGTCTGGGAAGAAGCCATCAAGTGGAACTGAAGTTTGTAGTTTAAAAAGAATTACACAGGATATAAAATTTGGTGTTTTGAAAATGCTTGGTGTTGGAGAGAAAAAACAGTCATATTATGAAAACTAATGTTTTCACAATGTCAACAGGTGGAACAATATAGAGCATAAATTAAGTCAAGTGCTCAAAAAGGTACTCAGGTAACTGCTCAGACCTAATTCTTTCATAGATCTAATATGATGCTTAAAGCTCAATAGCTCTTGATTATATTTAAATAAGTATGTGCAAGTGCATGTACACAATTTAAAATAATTTACTGTGACAAGAAAATTTGTAAAACTATATCCTTTGAAAAATCCAATTTAAATTGTAATGGTTGATATTTTAAGATGTTTACAGTGTCAATTTGATTATAGATACATTATAATTACCTGTGCGCATGTGCGTGTGCGTGCACACACACACACACACACACACACACACTTGCGCACACACGTGCACACACACACACACACACACAGTTAAATAATGTTAAAAAAAATACACAATAGTTTAGGAAAAGTTATCGCCATACACAAACATTCGCACACAAACACATGTATATACTGTAGTAGATCATCATCATCGTTTAACGTCTGTTTTCCATGCTAGCATGGGTTGGATGGTTTGACCAGGGTCTTGGAAGCCAGGAGGCTGCACCAGGCTCCAATCTTGATCTGGCAGTGTTTCTACAGCTGGATGCCCTTCCTAACGCCAACCACTCCGTGAATGTTGTGGGTGCTTTTTACATGCCACTGGCACAGGTCCAGGGGAAGCTGGCAACGACAACAATTGGTTGGTGCTTTTTACGTGCCACTTGTATATAAATACATATTTGTGCGAAAATCTATGCGTATATGTTTTTTATTATATCTTGAATATATTTACTTTTGATAGTAAGTTACACAAGCATGCACATGCATACACACATACATTCTATATTTGACACTGTTCTATATATTTCATGTTATTCATGGTTGAGAAAGAACAATTCCTTGCTTCAGATTCACACATACATTAATAAAATCCTCAGACATAAAAATAAGTTAGATACTACAATAGACTGAAAATTTGCCAATAAAGATAATTATCATAAAGTTCATTTCATACCTCCTTATTTTAAAGTGATTTCTTTGTGACAAGAAAATTTCTAAAGTAATGTTCTTTCTTGAAAGCAATTTATTCAATTTGTAATGGCTAATTTCCTCCTATGATGGCCACTGTGCTGTTTAGCTCTAGATCAGCCCTGACTGTAAGATCTTTAACCAGTAGTCAAAGATCTTACAGTTGATAATTCTATCTTATTTCAAGACACAGTGTATCAGTAACACATTATCCAGTGTGTCTTTTGTCTAAGATGGTGATGTATGGTTTGAGAGAGAGAGAGAGTTGACTGTGATTTCTAGCAACTTAGCCAACCATGTAGGTGCTTACTTGATAGGCGCAGACATAGACATATAGTTGAGTTCTATCTTTTTACTCCAGAAAGGTAAAACTTTTGATAAATAAAAACTGTATGAATAGAAAATGTGTACTAGATTGACTTAAGTATAGAGGTCAACTGAGCAAAATTCTTGAAGGCTTGTTGTTTTGGTATGACTACAGTCTAATGATTGAACTAAACTTATGTAAGCTAAGTTCAGTTTAGTACAAATTTCATTCTGTTTGACAAAATTTTGCTACAAATAAGTTACAGATAAATTTACTGTAAAATTATTCTCCACTTAAATTGCTTCAAACATCAATATCCAGATAAATCTTTGTTCACAGGAATTAATAAGTTAATATTTATAGTATGGTATATTGTCTATTTTTTACTTAAACTTCCAACTATTTATCTATATGTTTATATAACACACATTCATGCGTAGGTAGTGACAAATAGGAACAACATGATAGAATAATATAATAATTTATTTCAGCTGGATCAGTTAACTGTGACACTGGATTTTCTCCGGGTGAGCTATTTATCCTCAGAAATCAACAGAACTAATTAATATCATGTTGAGGGATTCAACAAAATTACAAATGATCAAGGAGAGAATGAAGATTTTTGATGTTTTACTATGTATTCCATCTGTGTATGAGATTATCTGTCTGTCTTTGTCTATCATCCATACATACATATACCTACTCTCATAGACACATTCACTCTTGTATGCACGCACGTGCGTGCGCACACACACACACAATTTATATTTAATAGAGACCTTGGGTATGTTAATTCACAAGATTTGTTGATTCCTGAGGAGAAGGAAACAAGTTATGACATTCATGTCTTCAATGTATTGCTACGACTTCTGCTATGAATGCAAATTGATTTGCTGACTTTACTAGTAGCTAGCCTTGATAATTTTTTTTTTCTTACTATTTGAGCTCATGGTCTGTTGTGATGATCCAGTTTTAAGAAAATAGAGATTAAGTGTACACTCTACAAAATAGTCATCCTCCTTTGTTATGGCTACTTCAGATTATGGGATTTCATACTTTTAGAAATTGTAAAATATGAGTACTAATTTGGAGTTATTGTCTGTAATTTTGCTCTTTTGGAAAGTGGAGTAAATTTTAAGAATTTAAAATCTACACTTCCATTTAGCCAAAAGGCTGCTTCTTGGCCTTTTAAATAAGATCAAAGTAGTTAACAAATTGAAAAAATACAATTACATATAACACACACACACACACACACATGTCTGTATGCAAATGTTTACATATGTGTTATTATAAACACCTATGAAGTGTGAGGTGGAATTTTGACTGAATATTTGTTTATATATATTTTCTTGGATTTTAATGAGTGTCTGCCTGCCTACCTGCCTGTCTGTCCATCCATCTCCCTCTCACTCTCTGTTTCTCTCTCTCTCTCTCTCTGTCTTCCTTCACCAGCACCCATTATCATCAACACCAATACAACTGTTTTCATCATCAAAACCAGTACAATCACTACCATTACCAGCCCACCAAATCCTTAATGATCAACAACAGTAACAATGCTATGAACAGGATAAACAACTCCATCTAAAATATAAGACAACAACAGAAATAATGTGGTACTCCAGTGTTTTTAAAGTTGAATGAAATGTCTTTGATCTTAGCTCAATAAAGATTGACTTGAAACTAAATATCAGTACAATTAACGAAAACAGTATGACCACTGCTACCTCCAACAATATGCCCACTATCACCAACATGAAAACCAATACAATGAACACCACCTCTACTACCACCCAGCAACTTTTGAATAACCAGTTGCCAACACCAATAATAGTATCAGCATGGTAGCAATGTCTGTAGCTTCATATGTTGTATGTCAGTACAGCTGGGTGTGCATGTGTTTGTGAGAGAGAGTAGAGTGTAGGGCTTTTATGGCTTAAATCATAGGTGCAAGGAGCAAAGTGCTCATGAATCTAGTAACCCTTCAACTGACTATAATCATACAGTACTTCCTCCCACCTTAATCCTTCGCTCTTTCATCTTGTTTCCATTGAAATAAGACAACTTTTTGCACTCACAAAACAGTTCTTTTCAGGTGTTTTATATTTTACTACAAATATGTTGTGCATAAGTGTTGATCGCTGCTGGTGTTGGATTTACTTACAATTCAAGGTGTCTAGAAAGAAGCCATCAAGTGGAAGGAACTATAAAAAAGTTTACTGTGAATATCGAACTTGATGTTTTAACAAGGTTGATGCAGGAGAATAAAAAAAAAACCCAGTTACATTGCGAAAGTATTAAAACTTGCAGTGTCCATTTTGGGAACATTATGTGATAGTAGGGAGAAAATTAAGTCAAGTACTCAAGAAGTTACTACATTTACTGTTTGAACCTTATTTTCCCATAGATTTAATATAATGCTTAAAATGGGACAGCTCTGAGGTGAATGGATCAAAGATCTGACTCAACTTATTGTGCCAATAAACATGATTGTAATTAAAAAAAAGGCAAAAGTTTCTTCAAAGGTTTCCAGAGAAAGGAATGTGAAACTTTTAACAAAAGACCTTTTCTAGCTAGTAAAAGCTGGTTTGAAAGGTTTAAGATGTGCTTGAATTTTTACAGCGTAAAATTAACTGGTTGAGCTGCCAGTGCTGGTACAAAGGCTGCTACTAATTATCCTGAGCAGCTGAAAAGAAAAAAAAAAATTATTGCTCGAAGGAGTTACAATGTTGATGAAACTGCACTTTTCTAGAAACTCATACTTGCAAGTACATTTATTTCTTGAGAAGAAAAATCAATAATAGGATTTCATGCCTTGAAATGCTTCTTTTAGGAGGAAATGCTACTGGTGATATGAAATTAAGGCCCTTATTTGTGCATCACTTTCAAGAGTTATGCAATGTTTACTGCCTCTAATTTGGCATTTAAATAAGAAGGCTGTTTCGAAAAGTAGTTTGTAAACATTTTATATCCTGCTGTAGAAAGGTACAATACTACACATAATACTTCCAACATGCTCATTTTAGGTAATGCACTAAGTCACCCATTGATCATAAATGGGCTTTCTGATAATGTGAGAGTAGAATATATCCCTCAAAATACTTTTTACTGCAGCCAATGATAGTCCTTATATGGTTGCCAAATAGTTTTTGCTCTTTAGACTTATAAGTGAACTGTTGTAATATATTTTACATACAGTGATTAGTTTCACTACTGATTCTAAAACATATATGTAACATATTGTATGATTAGTACTCATGGCTTATAATAGTTTTAGTGTAGTTTTACAATATGATGTTTTTCTTAGGTTGAAATAGGGAACAATGCTTGTTTTTTTTCCTTTTTACATAACAGCTGTTACAAGCAGTTAGTGATACTTATATCGAAACATGTTGCTGAAAAAAAAGTGGGAAAAAAAAACAGCAAACAGAATAGTGCTTCTTGACAGTTTTAGATCAATTTTCAATGGAAATTTCATTAAACTATTCTTTGTTTGTTATCTCCAAGGATTTAATTAAGGATTCTTTTCAGCCCTTCTCATTTCCTCAATATTTTTGTGTCTTGTCATTGATATTTTTGTTTCTTGTTTGTGACTTTTTTCTTTTCAAATCTTACACACACACATACACATCTTAGAACAAGTAATTTTATTCAAATACCCCAACTGCCTTTATGTGTAGCTTGTTTTAAGTTGATTTAAAAACTAAACATGTGTCAGTTGAATTTCCTTAGACACTTGCCTTAAGTGTCATCATAAAGATTGCTCACACTAACTGTTCAGTTCAAAAAACGAAGAATATTCTTTAAATTTCCTTTGAATTTTGAATAATCTTGAATGATATTTCTTTCTGTTTTTCTTTTTTCTTCCCTCTAATTAATTATAGGATGTTTCTTTTGGTGCTAAGAGTGAAATTGGTTCATAATCTATCAATCTTTAGTTTGAATCACACATAGATCAGATCCCAAGAATGGTAAAAGAAGTATTAGGGCAGTTTAATTCAGTTAAGAAACAAGTAGATAGATGATGTAGCAGTCAGATGTAAAAGCTGATGGAGTGAGTAAAGACCTTCTAAATGCATGAATATAGAATTGAAAATCAAAATTTTTGTCCTTTATTCATGATTCATAATTAAAAAAAGAAATAATTAAAGTGCTTGTTCATTTTGAAAATCTGAAAGTATGCTACATTAAAATGTTATATACTGTGATAAAAGAACAAGATGTTCTTGTCATGGTTAGAATGCTTTTGATCATGGGTTCATCTGCAAAAACAATATCTATTTACACTTTTTTGCTATCATTAATGATAATCTTGAAGGTGGTGGAGCTGACAGAATCATTAGCACACCTGGCAAAATGCTTATTGGTATTTTTGTGTCTTTATGTTCTGAGTTCAATTTCTGTTGAGTCCATCTTTGCCTTTTATCCTTTCAGGTTCAATAAATTAGATACCAGTGAAACACTGGGGTTGATGTAATCGACTAGTCCCCTTCCCCAAAATTTCAGGCCTTGCGCCTTTAGTAGAAAAGATTATTAATGGTAATCTCTTAAGGCTGAGGAAGATGGGTCTGCAATTTCTTGCTGAACAACCTGCACAGACGATTTGTTTATAGTGATCAAATGTTTGTACTGCACATAACCTCACTCTCTCTCAATCAAATCAACATTGCCTGAACAGGTGCATTGTATGCCAGGCATCAGATGTTGCAGTGATTGCAGTGCAGCATGAGATGAAGTGTTTTGCTCAAGAGCACAATGCACTACCTACTACTTACGCCATATGACTCATGCAGATTTATCTTTCATGAGTTATATTCGTTCCTATGTTTATTCATTTACTTGCAAGTATATTGATTTCTCTAATGTGGGTACAAAGCCACAAATTTTGTGGGAAGGGTGCAGTCAGTCATATTGATCTCAGTATTTGGCAGGTATTTTATTTTATTGATCCCTGAAGGATCAAAGGCAAATTTGGCATTGGTGGGATTCAAACACTTACTCTATTTAACACAGTAATTCCAAAAATAAATTTTTTTTGAGGAAAATCTAACCAACCATTTTCTTTCTTTTTCACTTAGTATATAAGAAAAGCAGTGTACTCCACTTGTAATGGCTGTACATGAATTTAGTTAAAAAACAAAGCAAAATATACTGCACAGATTGAATTAGGTATACTTTCTAACTACTTAAAATTATAATTTATAATTTTCCTAAGCTCAGTTTTTGAGATAGTACAAAAAAAAAGAAGAAAATTTCACATCTTTATTACATTTGATTTTGATACTCAATCATCATCAAATTAGCAGCATTCCTAATAAAACAATTGTTGAAAGTTTTGTGAAGGTAGATTCAAACCAGGAAACATTATGTTAAACTAAGAGTAATAAGAATTTTCTTTTCCACTTGGCATTATGGATAAAATCATTATAATCTTTAATAGGTGTAAATATTAATGTTATTCTCTTTAATAATATTAAATCCAGAAAATTATAATCTTATCAACAACTCATATATGTATAGGCTGTGTGGTAAGAAGCTAGTTTCTCAACGACATGGTTCTGGGTTCAGTTCCACTGAGTGGCACCTTGGGCAAGCCTCAAGTCTACCATAGTCTCAGGCTGACCAAAGCCCTGTGAGTGGATTTGGTAGCTGGAAACTGAAAGAAGCCTGTCATATGTATCTATGTTTGTGTCTTGGTCCAGTACCGCTTCACAAATAGTGTCAATGTGTTTGTGTCACTCTAACTTAGCAGTTTGGCAAAAGCGATCAATAAAATAAATATCAAACTAAAAAATAAACTGGGGTCAGTTTGACAAAAAAATTTTCCTTGCAATACCCCAGTCTGATGAATAAAACAAGGAAATAATAAAAAAAAAAAATGATATATATATTACACACACACATACACACACACACACACACACACACACACACACATGGCTGTGTGGTAAGAAGTTTTCTTCCCAACCATGTAGTTCCAGGTTCAACAAGTGTCTTCTACCATAGCTTTGATCTAACCAAAGCCCTGTGAGTGGATTTGGGAGATGGAAACTGAAAGAAGTTGTTCATATATATATATATACATACATATATATATATATATATATATATATATATATATATATATATATATATATATATATATATCTGTGTGTGTGTGTGTGTGTGTGTAACTTTGTGCACGTGCCCCACTACCACTTAACAACTGGTGTTGATGTGTATACATCCCTGTAACTTTGTGGTTTGGCAAAAGAGACCAATAGAATAAGCTTTAAAAAAAAAGGTTCAGGAGTCAATTTATTTGACTAAAACCCTTGAAGGCAGTGCCCCAGCATGGCTGCAGTCAAATGACCGAAACAGAATAAAATATAAAAAATATTATGTATGATGGGGATGTTTGTGCATTAGATACTTGTAATGAACCACTTGTATATTTAATGACACACATAACTGCAGCAGCTTTATTATAATGTCTACATTTATATTAAACCATATTCTTCCCATTTCATCCTTTCATTCTCTCTCTCCTTCCCTCTTCTCTTTTGTCTTTTTATCACTCCTTCCACTCTTTCCTCCCTCTCTGTTTATACTGCTATTTTATGCTAGGTTCTACAGCATCAATTATATTTTTAGTATTTATTATTCTTATATTATCAAGTCAGTCGGTTCTTCTTTGACTATTCCTTTTTATTGTTTCCAATTCTTTGAGCACACCGATACGCATCCACATGCTGCACACAATCATACATATGCATACAAGCATACACTCACTCGTTCATGCATGGAGGAGCACATATGTATTCCACTATCTACTATAACCATTATTACCAGCTGCCAACCAGCTCACAGCTACCACCAACACTATCGTCACCACCACCACCATTATCACAATCTCTACTACTGCCATCACTTCTAATGTAATTTTCCAAGAAGTATTCTATAACATTTCTCCTACATCAGACATTTCGTTATATTGATTGGGTCAAGATGTACTGATGGAATTTGTGTCATCACTGTGATATGAATGAGACACATGGTTTGTGTTCAGTTGAATCTTCATATAACCCATAAAAATGTATCTATAACCATTCAGTTTAACTGCTGCTGATGCTGCCACTACTACTACTACTACTACTACTACTACTACTACTACTACTACTACTATCACCACCACCACCACTACCACCACCTCTACCACCACCAGCACCACTGCCACCATTACTTATTATTATTGAAAACATCGCAAACCTGGTAGAGTTGTTAGCATGCTGAGCAAAATGCTTAGTGGCATTTCATCTGTCTTTGGGTTCTGAGTTCAAATTCTGCTGAAGTTGACTTTATCTTTCATCCTCTCAGGATTAATAAAATAAGTACCAGTTGATCACTAGTATGAGAGGCCTGATCTGGCTGTTCAGAACATAAAACAGGTAGAATGTTTTGGTCAGATACAGCCAGTTCAAATGTTAATGGGTTAATGGGTTAAATTTTGTTGGGGTTGATATAATAAAGTACCTGTCATGTATTAGGATTACTGGTTTTGACTAACTCCTCCTCTTGTGCCTAAATTAGACAATGAAATTGTCCTGCATGCATTCATACAATGCCTGAGCATTGCTTACTTGTGGAGTTGTGTTGGAAGGCTGCTGTCACATGAAGGACAGCTCTGGCTACTGGCTGAGTCCATCATGAAAACTACCCAGCAGTTCCCCCTACTACTTTTGGGGCCAGGAAGGGCAGGCAGTTTTCCTTTGGTGGCTATGGCAAAAGAATTTGTGTGGGGGATGAGACTGAAAGAACTGAAGACAAGCACTTTTCTTTTCAACTCATTTAAAAAGAAAGGTGAGGGCAAAGAAGGAGGTGCTGCTCCCACTTGCAGTAAATTTGTTGAAAGGTGGGTGAATGTGGCAAGGATGGCCAGAGTGAGTGGGCTTACTCTAAGATTCTGCCTGTAAGAGGGAGAGAACCGATAGGAGAGGGGCACCTCCCTGTGGTGCCCTTGGCAGTTGGAGTGATTCAAGATTAGTAGGGTTCCTTGCATATTCCTGGGTAGTACTCTTCACTATTGGGGAAATCTTTGTTAACAGTTTTCTTGTCCATATGTATATGTAAATTCTTGCTGTTATTCATCTTTGTATTGTCCATAAATTACTTTTTTGTGGTTCTTATGACTAATAAAGAAATTATTATTATTAATAATGTGTTGAAGCAGAAAAATTCATTAGTGCACTCATTGGACAAAATGCTTATTGGCATTTCATTCATCCTGAATTCAAATTCCACTGAGGTCGACTTAGCCTTTCATCCTTTTGGGATTGATAAAATAAGTACCAGTTGAACACTGGGGTTGATGTAACCAACTTATCCCCTTCTCCCAAACTTGCTGGCCTTGTGCCAAAATTATCATCATCATCATCATCACCATCATTAATGCAGTGAGCTGGCAGAATCATTAGCATGCTGGGCAAAATGCTTAGCAGTGTTTTGTCTGTCTTTATGTTCTAAGTTTGAATTCTGCTGAGGTCGACTTTGTCTTTCATTCTTTCAGGGTTGATAAATTAAGTACCAGTGAAACACTGGGGTTGATGCAACCGACTAGTCCCCTCCCTCCAAATTTCAGGCTTTGAGCCTTTAGTAAAAAGGATCATTATTAGTATTATGTTGAGGTGTACGTATTTCAGATAGCTCCTCACAAAGTTAGATTTTACCATGATATATTTCAGTGGTTCTCAACCAGCTTTTTGTCTATGGACCCTTTTGTTTTCTATTTTACTTAGAGGAGGGATCCCTCAGCTATTTAATGTCTAAAAAGTCATATTATATTCTAAGGATTAAATATTATTAGGAATTTTATTCTTTTATTCTTTTACACGTTTCAGTCATTTCACTGTGGCCATGCTGGAGCACTGCCTTAAAGGGTTTTAGTCAAAGAAATCGACCCCAGGACTTATTCTCTGTAAGCCTGGTACTTATTCTATTGGTCCCTTTGCTGAATTGCTAAGTTTCGGGGGCATCAACACACCAACACTGGTTGTCAAGTGATGATGTAGGGGACAGAGACAGAAAGACACACATACAAAAATATACACACACACACACATATATATGTATGTGTGTATGTATATATATATATATATGAGGTGGTGAAGCAAGGCAATGATTAGTGACTGAGACGTTTGGAGATATGCTGTGCTTGAGAAGACCCGGCAAGCCAAGTAAGACCATAACCTGTGGCCTATGACAGTGGTGTATAACCAGCCCACTTATGAGTATCCCTCTTTCATTGGACAATAAACTTTGCTTGCAAAGACCTGTTGAAGCAAGTGAAATCAAAATTGCTGACGTGGCCAATGACAGTATCGCCTGATTGGCACCTGTGCCAGTGGAATGTTAAAAGCACCATCCGAGTGTGATCGTTGCCAGGGCCGCTGACTAGCTCCTGTACTGGTGGCACGTAAAAAGCATCATTCAAGTCTGATCGTTGCCAGCGTTACCTTATTGGCACCTGTGCCGGTGGCATGTGAAAAACGACATTCGAGTGTGGTTGTTGCCAATGCAACCGGATTGGCTCCTGTGCAGGTGGCATGGAAAAAATACCATTTGAGCGTGGCCATTGCCAGTACCAACCGCCTGACCGGCCCTCGTGCCCGTGGCATGTAAAAGCATCCACTATGTTCTTGGAATGGTTGGCGTTAGGAAGGGCATCCAGTTGTAGAAACTTTGCCAGATCAGATTGGAGCCTGGTGCAGCCTTCTGGCTTGCCAGTCCTCAGTCAAACCGTCCAACCCATGCCAGCATGGAAAGCGGACGTTAAATGACGATGATGATGATGATGACACAGTGGGCTTCTTTCAGTTTCTGTCTACCAAATCCACTCGTAAGGCTTTGGTTGACCTGAGGCTATAGTAGAAGACAATTGCCCAAGGTGCCATGCAATGGGACTGAACCCAGAACCGTATGGTTGAGAAGCAAGCTTCTTACCACAGCCATGCCTGTGCTTATTGTATGAAAAAAGGGTTTAAATATTTTGCGTATTGTCGAAATATACCCAGTTTACTGCACATGAATTTTAACAATAAAATCTTATATGGACCCCTTTAAGAACCACATTTATTTGATGAAGATAATGATTTTTTTTGTTTCATTTTGTAAACAAGTAGTATCCTACTATCACCATCATCTCTAAGCAGCAGTCACCCCTTCATCAATGACTGCATATCTGCTCTATTGCCATGCGTGTTAAGTTAGTAGGGGAGCCTCTACATGGTAGCTCACTCTGCTAGAAATAGCTGCTAAATCTTTTAAATTACACTCAACTGTCTTAGTGAAAAAGGGAAGGATAAATTGGGATTGTATAATTTGAGATAAGCTATTTTCTGGAAAAGATAAAAATGGGATGAGTATAGCTACAATATTGTTCATCATAGGTTTGTTTCAGGGCTGAGTTGGGGCAAGTGAAATGAGAAACCCAATCAGTATCTTATTCAGGGCTCCAAATAAACAGTTTCTGATTTAGGCACAAGGCCAGCAATTTTGTCAATCCCATTGAGCCCCAGCTGCTTTATTTTATCAACCCTGAAAGGATGAAAGGCAAAATTGATCTCAGCAGAATTTGAATTCTGAATATAAAGAAGCAGAAAAAATGTCTCAAGGCGTTTTTCCAACTCAAATTCTATCGGCTCAGCACCCTCAGGGTTAAAAGTAATGCTAGTGCTATGACACAGACCCATGAATTAATATATTTGGTGTACATTTTACAACTTGGAGCATGATAGTTCTATAATTAAAATGGCACAACTTGCTTCTTTCATACAACAGTCACAACTACAAACTTACTTTGCTCACTACTTTACTTGCAACATCGAAGAAAAGAAGCTGGTATATTGTATAGTAAAAGCATTTTATTCAATCGTGCACAGAAAGGACATGCAACACGCAAAGAAATATTTAATTGCAATTATTTGTGTTCCTCTCATTTTATCACAATATTATATAGGCCTGATTTGATACATGTATATCATTGTGTATGCACGTGTGTGTGTGTGCGTGCATAAGCATATACAGATATACATATATAAAATAAGTATTATATAGGCTTGATTTTTATATATATATATATATATATATATATATATATATATATACTTGTGTGTATGTGCCTGTGTAGTATATATGTATGTATGTATATGTGTGTGTAATATCGCTATCTCCCTCTCCCTATATATATGTATGAATAAACTCACCCACATTCATACATTCATACGCTTGCTCCCATTTTTGCATCCAAGAAGCATATGTATGTATGTGTGTATGCATATGTGTGCATGTCTATGTGTGTATGTGTAGATGCATACATATATAAAGAGAATTATAAGTGAGAGACAGAACACTTTGCTACTGGCAGAAATCAATTTACCAACAATCTTGTTTCCAATTATAGTGATGTAATTTGTGTAATAGTCATCGACGTGGTTGTCTTTTTTGGTTTGTTTGTTGTTGCTAGAAGTGGTGGCGTTTGTAAAAGCTGGTGTTGGTTTTATTTTTACCATTGTTGTGTTTATTATCATTATTTGGTGCACCTTCATGTTTCTTTGTCTTGCTTTTCTTCTCTCTGTGTTGGATGTGTTGTTAATCTAACTGTAGATATTGATGCCGCTGCCATCACCACCACCACAACCACCACCAACACCATTACTATGACTGCTGCTGCTGCTACTACTACTACTACTACTACTACTACTACTACTGTGTGGTGGTTGTAGTTTGAAATAGTTATTGTTCTGCCTCTGGCTGTCGTGTTTTCTCATGTTCTTCTTCATGCTGTTACTGTTGTTGGTGTTAAGAGTCTTGCTGTTGTTTTTGTTGCTGTAATTATTGCTGCTATTGTTCATGTCATTGCTGCTTCAGTTGTTTTAATCGAGTTTCTGAAGTCAAAATCTGAAATCGCCAAAAGCTATTCATTCACTTTCCATATTTCCTCTGATGATGATGATGATGATGACATTAACTGAAATTTTTCACCATGACAAAAATTTTCTATATATTCTATTATAGACATTATCTACTTCATATATGTATACTCCATATATCTATCCATCCATCTATTCATCCATCCATTTATTTATCCATCCATCCATCCCTTCATTCATCTATCCTAATGCATTCACCAACAACCCATGTGGAGTATGTAGGACTATATTTTAACGTGTCCTCTTCTTATATGAGATGATTTCAGAGACTTTTTCTTGGTATTTTCTTGGCTACTACACAGAGGCTTTCCTGTTGGTTCATTGAGCCACAGTTGTTCAGTTTTTATTTGAATTGGATCTAAGATTATTTGCCTTACTAGAGTTTCCTTAAGTATAACATATTTACACATGTGTATATGTGCATGTATATATATATATATATATATATATATATATATATATATATATGAATAGAGGCACAGGTGTGACTGTGTGGTAAGAAGCTTGCTTCCCAACTACATGGTTCTCAGTTCACTTCCACTGTGTGGCACCATGGGTAAGTGTCTTCTACTATAGCCTTGGGCTGACCAAAGCCTTTTGCTGCTATTGTTCATGTCATTGCTGTTATATATATATATATATATATATATATATATATATATATGGACTGGTCGGTCACGTGATCACGTGATATATACATTGATATATACATATATACATACACATACACACACACACATATATATATACACATAAACATATATTTATATATATATATATATTATAATATATATATTATATTATATATACATACATTTATATATGTATATATATATATATATATATATATATATATATATATTATATATATACATATATAAATGTATGTATATATATATATATATATATATATATATAAATATATGTTTATATATAAATATATGTTTATGTGTATTATATATGTGTGTGTGTGTGTGTATGTGTATGTATATATGTATATATATATTATGTGTGTGTGTGTATGTGTATGTATATATGTATATATATACATACAAAGCTCTACAAGTCTCCGGCAGGGGGTGGTGATCCCTGGTGTACTCTTTCACCGCCCTTTCTCACACTCTTTCTTCTGTTGGCCTGCTCGCTTAGCCAGCGGGGTGGCGTCATTCGAAGGCTAAAACAATGCGAACGCATTGTGACCAGCGATGTGTAACCACATCTGATGGACTGGTCGGTCACGTCATATATACATACACATACACACACACACATATATATATACACATAAACATATATTTATATATAAACATATATTTATATATATATATATATATATATATATATACATACATTTATATATGTATATATATATATATATATATATATATGTATATATACATATATAAATGTATGTATTATATATATATATTATATATATATAGATATATATATATAATATATATATAATATATGTTTATGTGTATATATATGTGTGTGTGTGTATGTGTATGTATATATGTATATATCACGTGACCGACCAGTCCATCAGATGTGGTTACACATCGCTGGTCACAATGCGTTCGCATTGTTTTAGCCTTTGAATGACGCCACCCCGCTGGCTAAGCGAGCAGGCCAACAGAAGAAAGAGTGTGAGAAAGGGTGGTGAAAGAGTACACCAGGGATCACCACCCCCTGCCGGAGACTTGTAGAGCTTTTAGGTGTTTTCGCTCAATAAACACTCACAACGCCCGGTCTGGGAATCGAAACCGCGATCCTACGACCGCGAGTCCGCTGCCCTAACCACTGGGCCATTGCACCTCCACATATGTACATATATGTGTATATGTATGTGTGTGTGTGTATGTATGTATATATATATTTATATATATATATATATATATATATATATATATATGAATGTATGTATGTATATGTGTATAATAATAATAATGGCTTCAAATTTTGCCACAAGGGCAGCCATTTTGGAGAAAGAGATGTGTTGATTACATCGACTCCAGTGTTCAACTGGTACTTATTTTCTCGACCCCGAAAGGATGAAAGGCAAAGTCGACCTCAACAGAATTTGAACTTGGAACATAGCGGCAGATGAAATACCACTAAGCATTTCGCCTGGTGTGCTAAAAATTCTGCCAGCTCACCACTTTTATAATAATAATTTATTGAATCTGAGAAGACATCACAAGTTGTTATTCAGAGTTTCATGTATCAGCCCATCAGACAGCCTTGAATACATAGAGCAATACTATATATTATGTAACAGTTTGTGAAGATTTTTCAGCCTCAATACATCATTATTTTACCCCGCCTTTGATATTTAAATACTATTTTCTCCTACTTGTTTTGCAAACTATAAGCTCAAAGATATATATACATATGTGTATGTTTACATGTCTTTATCTGTATGTGCTATGTACGTGTGTGTGTGTGTGTGTGTGTTTATGTGTATTTGTAATATATGTGTGTGTGAGTGTATCATCATTGTTTAACGTCTGTTTACCATGCTGGCATGGGTTGGATGGTTTGACAGTCTCTGGTTGCCTGTTTTGGCATGGTTTCTATGACTGGATGCTCCTCCTAATGCAGACCACTTTACAGAGTGTACTGGGTGCTTATGTGCCACTGGCACTTGATGTGTTACACAACACTGGCATGCAACACCTAATGCAGTACTTCTCCTCCTCATACCCATCTCCTCTCCGACCATCCTCCTCTCCGCCTCCTCTTTCTCATCCCTTCCTTCTTTCCTTTATATATATGTGTGTGTGTGTGTATGTGTGTGTGTATATATGTGTATATGTATATATATATATAGGAGTGGCTGTGTGGTAAGTAGCTTGCTAACCAACCACATGGTTCCGGGTTCAGTCCCACTGTGTGGCATCTTGGGCAAGTGTCTTTTGCTATAGCCCCAGGCCGACCAATGCCTTGTGAGTGGATTTGGTAGACGGAAACTGAAAGAAGCCTGTCGCACAACCTGTATATATATATATTTATGTGTGTGTGTTTGTGTGTCTGTGTTTGTTCCCCTAGCATTGCTTGACAACCGATGCTGGTGTGTTTATGTCCCCGCTACTTAGCGGATCGGCAAAAGAGACCGATAGAATAAGTACTGGGCTTACAAAGAATAAGTCCCAGGGTCGAATTGCTCGATTAAAGGCGGTGCTCCAGCATGGCCGCAGTCAAATGACTGAAACAATTAAAAGTGTATATATATATATATATCCTTAAATCCTTAAATCCTTAAAAATGTTTTAGCCCGAAGGCCGCGGCCATGCTGGGGCACCACGCTGAATGAGCCAACTAGTTTGTGAATCACACCTCTGATACGTGGCACTTGATCAACAAGGGAGTTCGATGCTGCTGCCCGCATCCGTGTCTCCTGTCGTGAGTAGGTTCATCTGGGACTCCCAACAAGAAGAGATCCAGTTTAGTTTTAAAGAAACCCATCCACACCATGTAAGTCTCTCAGGCATTTAGGGAGGATGTTGAAAAGCTGTGGTCCTCTGAAACCCAAGCTGTTGCAGTATCTGGACCTGTATTTTGATGGTGATGTTGGAATCCTTGGCACCACGCAGCGGCGCCCCGTTCTGCGGTGGAGTAACTTTGAATGCCAAAGTTTGGGATAAGACCCTCCAGGATTTTCCAGATGTATATTACTGCATATCTCTCCCGCCTCCGCTCCAGGGAGAAGAGGTTTAATACCTTCAGTCTTTCCCAGTAGCTGACATTTTGCATTGAGACGAATTTTCTTTGTGTAGCTTCTCTGAGTTGCTTCGAGTTCTGCTGTTTGTTTTATATTGTGTGGTGACCAAAGTTGGAGCAGTAGTCCAAGCGGCTGAGGACAAATGTTTTCCATAGGACCATCAGTGTCTCCTTCTCTCTTGTTCTGAAAGTTCGGAGAATCCATCCAGCTAGCCGTCTGCATTTTATCACCAGATTAGCAATATGCATTTGGAAAGATGCATCATTGCTCATGTCAATGCCCAGGTCACGCACTGATTTTGACTCAGGGATTGCAATTCTTCCTGGGCCAGTGTATCCAGTCTTCACGTCATTTACCTTTGTGTGCCAGTAGCGCAGGGCCTGGAACTTACCTGCATTAAACTGCATGTTGTTGTCCTCAGCCCACTGTATATTGTGTCCAGCTCGTGTTGCAGATGCGCAATATTTTCAGGGTTCTGTATTGCGTGGGAGACCTTTGTGTCATCTGCATAGCTAGCAAGGGTGGTCATCGTAGCAACTGAAGGCATGTCTGAAAGGGCCACTATGAACATCAGTGGCCCCAAGACAGTGCCTGTGGGACACCGCTTGTTATTTGCGTTTCCCTGGAGGTGGCTCCATTGCTCACAACCTCCCGCCGTTTTCTGTCTTTTAGAAGTTGTGCAGCCACTCTCCAAGTTTCCCGCCTATGCGAGACCACGCAGGTTGTGACAGATCATACCATGGTCGACTTTATCAAAGGCTTTTGCAAAGTCAAGATATATTACATCCACATTTGAGCCATTTAGTAGCTGTTTCAACACCCAGTCATAGTGTTGCAGGAGCTGTGTTAGGCAGCCTCTACCTGGTCGAAATCCATATATATATCTTTTTACCATTTACCTTTTACTCGATTCACTCATCAGACTGTGGCCATGCTGTGGCACTGCATTGAAGAGTTTTAGTCAAACAAATTGACCCCAGTTCTCAAATGTTTTAAAGTCTGGTACTTATTCTATTGGTTTCTTTCACAGAAATACTTACACACACACACACACACATGTATGTTTATGTATGTATGTATATATGATCAACCACCAGTTGAAAAGCCAGCCTAACTGTAGATAGCTGATTGGCAAGAGCAGCCTGTGGATGTTCAATGTCCTATGGACAAATCTTGTAAATGAATATTATACCATACACATTTTAGAGAACCACAGTTTATCACTGAATGTGATCTTTGCCAACAATCCAGTCTCTTTATTTGGTTTCTCTAGCTTAATGTTTTTCTTTTTATATGTCTGGGTCTTAGAACTTTGCAGGGGGCATGCTTTGAAAATATTTATGTGGGGGAGGGAAAGAAATACTTGTGGTCATTTTAGTTCTCATTATCATCTCATTATCAATATTATTTCTGCTGGTGCTCGTCATGGTGGTGGTGGTGGTTGTCATAGTAGTCATCGGTGTCATCCTCCTCTGCCTCCTCCCCTCCCTTCCTCCTTCCCTGTCCTCTTCTTTCTCTGCCCCCTCCTCCTTATCCTCTTTATCCTCCTACTCTTTCTCCTTCTTTATTAAAGATGCCAGTATTTTCCTTCCTATAATTTCCTTTCCATTTCACCACATTTGTTGTTATTTATAAATGTTTTTTTTCCCCTCTTATCTTTCAAATGAAAACCTCAGTCTGAAAAAAAAGAAAAGAAAAAATCCTGGTTTGTTCAACAAAAACTCACTGTCTCCCCTCCACCATTTTTCATTTCCTTTTATCACTCCACCTATTACCCGATTGATTCCTTATTTTCAAAGGAATCTGACGTCTTTTCAAAGGTATATGTTTCTCTAAGAAATTCTGCAATACACTTTTGTCCGTAAACTGAAAGATTTTCAATAAGACCAAATCAGGCAATTTTCTCTACATCTCTGTACATTTCTTGTTATTTTCCTATACATGTAGATTTTGCTTTTCTTTTCTTTTTTTTCCCTCTTTTTCTTTTCCTTTCTGAATCATCTAGTGTTATGTCATTATAAGACATCCACATTCTCTCTCTTCTGCTTTTTTGTTTTAAAAAAAGAAATTTTTGTAAAATTTTATTTGTGAGATTTGAAGAGCCTAACCATTTATTCTTTTATCTTTTTTTTTAAAATCATTATTGTTATCATCATCACCATCATTACCACCACCACTGTTATCATCAGCATCATCATCATTATCACCATTACTGTCATCATCACTGTCACCACCACCACCACTGCCATCTTCATCATCATCACTATCATCATTATTATCATCAATTTCTGTTTCTTCTTAATATTCTATCTGTCTTGACAGATATTTTTACCCGGATATTGAAATAACAAAATGCCTGTCATTTTAAATTCTTTTACTCCTTTCTTTTTTTGTTTGTTTTCCTTTTAAAGTAGTTTTCCTCTTCTTTGTTGTTGTTGCTGTTTAGCCCCAGGCTAGCTCTGATTGAGCAAACAAAAGATTTATGATGAAAGAGCATTCCAGTTATGACCATCCTATGTTTTTTTTTTGTTTTTTGAATAGTGTACCTTACATTGTCCAACAAAATGACCTTTTATAAGAAGGTATGGTAATGGTAGTTTGAAGGAGAGTTGGTTGTTATTCCTAGCAATGTCAAGTAACCATGTAGTAATGTCTTTATTAACTTGGTTTTTATCATTTCTTGCACTTGGTACTCTAACCCTTTAGCATTTAAACTGGCCATATCCAGTCCAAATATTCCTCTTGTTTTATGCTCAAACCAACCAGATTTGGCTTCCATACCAACCCTGCAATGTCATTCTAAAATTGAACAATCACATCATCTATATCTCAAGCTACAAGATAATACATAATTAATTTAAAACAATGTGAATGATTAAGTATTACATCTGATGGAAAAATCTGAAAACTAAAGGGTTAAATGATAATAATAGTACAAAATGATAACCATATTTTGATGTGGATAACATACTACATGGCTGTATGTAGTTGAGAAGTTCACTTCCCAACCATACCATCTTCACAGGTTTCAGCCCCACCCCCAAATTCCTTAAACTTGAATAATTAATAACCTATTTATATATAATATTAACATACATCACATTCAAATATGATGCACCTGAACTGTATTAAATTGTATGTTATCCCTGTATCTTCTACAAACACTGTCCGCATTTATGATTTTACTCACCCAAATTCACTTCATTATGATCTTTCTCTTCACCTCCCCTAGATCCTATAATAAACACTTATCTGGGTGCTTTTCCAGAACTGGATTTCTCTTGTTTCCCATCCTGCATTTAAACCCACCTCCATTCACTAATTTGTACATCTCCAAATTAATTGTAATAAGTTCATTAAGTTATTAAAAACTTCCCATCTCCCAGGCTTAAAAATCCCATGGGCATTCCTCCTCTTCCATAGACTGTCAAATTAAAAAAAAAGACATAAAAGAAAAATGACAAAAAAATTACTCCTACTTCATAGTTGACTGACTAGTGTTAGGAAGGTCATCCAAGTGCAAAATAGCTGCTTCAGCAAATCCTTTGTGAAAATGTCTAAAATTTATAGAATTGGATTGTTCTGCAGATTTGATGTGACAAAACTGGATAGAGTATGATGAAACGTTAGGAAGAAAAGAAAAAAAAAAATGAAAAATGTGATAGTAGTAGGATCTAGTGCTTAGTTTGGTGAGTCTTTGGGATGATTGATTTGTAGGGAAATAAGATTTATATGAACTTCAGTTTGATATCAATCATGATAACATGTTATTACTTGAAGAGACTTACATTAGTTTCAGATGTTTGGTGATGTACTTAATGATTGATCTGACATATTACATGGTGTAATTTTGTCACTGTGGTCATTAAAAGTGGCACACTCTCTCACTTACTTCATTTCAATTTCTCTCTCCTCTTTCCCTAATTATTTTGGACATAAATTCAACCAATGCAGGCATGGAAAATGGATGTCAGATGTTGATGATGATGATGGATGATTCATTTATACAGATTGGCTAAAATATTGGTGTTTGTGCATGCATAATGTCCCTATGTTTGATGTCTTTTTCTTTTTGGCTCCAGGCCAGGTCTGATAGTACAGCACTATAATTGAAGGTATTCCACCTAGATCATCTAATACCTTTTTCTTTTTTAAAGTGTGTTAACAGCTATATATATATTTGTATTTATATATATTTGAAATAGGCATGGTTGAGTGGTTAAGAAGTTCATTTTACAGCTAGATGGTTTTGGGGTTGAGCCCACTGCATAGCATTTTAGGCAATTATCTTCCACCATAGTTTCAGGTTGACTAATATCTTATGTGTGAAATTTTCTAAACAGAAACTGTGTGAAAGCCTGTAGGAAGAGTCATTCTTGTTCTTGGCTGATAG
The DNA here is from genome assembly GCF_006345805.1 of Octopus sinensis. NCBI lineage: Eukaryota > Metazoa > Mollusca > Cephalopoda > Octopoda > Octopodidae > Octopus > Octopus sinensis. The sequence continues at coordinate 43,257,448 of NC_043007.1, read as the reverse complement.
ACTTAATTTGTTATTTAGGATGATATCACCTGCCTGATACTTGGGTGCCTTTAGTGGAATCCACTGTGTGGCAAGCATTTGGACAGTGTCTCTGATCTAATGAAAACTCCTGCTAGAAGTAGGCAACAGAAATGTTATTTGCAATACATAGATTAGAATCTTATTCTACAGGAAGAGAATTATCTGTTATCTACTCAGTTCCTTGAAACTGGATCTAAGCACCAGCTTAAGAGACATTCCAGAGATTAAAAGACAATGTGCTCGTGCAATGAGCTGTGTGCATTGATAAAATATGTGTATGTGATATTGTTTCATTAACTTATGTTTATTAGTTTGTATGTGTACACATGTATATGTGTGCACATAGCCAAACAACAAACATATATAGACATATTTACATATGAATTTCTAGCTGAGTTTATATATCTATGTAAATGCTTGTACACACACACACACACACACATGCACGCATGCATGCACACACATATAGACATACACTAACACACACATTTTGCAAGGTAGGGAGTTTATAATGGTGTATTTTTATGGTAGATGATAAATATTAGATTCTGGTATTCATGCTTTTTCCCGATAGAAATTGCTAGTGATGTAAGCGAAGTATTTAAACAAGAAATTAACAAAGAATTAAGGCTACTTCACAGATGGTAATCTTCAAGAAGTAATCATTGCACAGTATGTTTGTACGTGTGCATACACATACCACATATTTGCTGCATATCTGCAAACATTATATGTAGTGGTTGCATCCAAAACATTCTATAAAATGGTAGGTGTTAGAAAGAGCATCCAGCCATAGAAACCATGCCAAAAATGAAATATTTTGAGTGACATGGAGTCTTATGACCCATTTAGGAGGGCAGTAACTAATAAGTGACTCAGTTTATGACAATCTGTTCAGCTCATGTCAGGGCATGGAAACTGGATGTAAATGTAATAATAATAATAATAATGCCGGTAGTGCTGTGGTGACAGCAGCATAATGGTAGTAGTGCTATATAGTTTCAGTTAACCAAATTTCCCTCCCAAAGCTTTAGTTGATGAAAATAATGATGATGATGAGTCAGAGAAGGAGGAATAAGGAGAGAACTTAAAGAAAGACTTGAAAAGGCTTCCAGCCATTAACAACCCATGTCAATATTCTCTTGGATGGAATCTTTTTCAACTTAAAACTGCTCATTTAGTTTTGAGTCTGTCCTGTAATTAGTTGTATATTCCGTTGTATTTTTGCTTTATTTCATTTTGTTTTATTTCATTTTCTGTGCTTTGTAATATAAGACTTGTCATAAGTATAAGCAGAATACCCTCTCAGTTTTTAGCCCTTTAGGGTAGACTTGAGATGGACATTTATGTGTAAAATGACTTGCCTAATTACACAGGAGTAGGAATAGCTTGAATGATATATGTGTGTGTATATAAATACATGCATGCATGAAGTTTGTATATATGTATTTTGATGAATATGTATGGTATAAAAGAGGTCTGTCTAGTGTCCCTTGAAAAAAAAATGGTGAATTCTGTCATTTCATAAACTTAAAATCCAATGCAAGTTAGTCACTGTGTGTGTGTGTGTGTGTGTGTGTGTGTGGTGTGTGTGTGTGTGCAGTACTCTTAGTTCTTTGTGTCTTGCTTAACACTTTAACATTTAAACTGGCCAAATCCAGACTTTTATATCTATCCTAGAAAGCCATTCTAAAAATGAACAATCGCATCATCGAAATCTGGAAGATAAAGCATGATTAATTCAAAGTAATGTGAATAAGCATTACAGTTATTGTAATCTGAATGCTAAAGGGTTAACATAGTTATTGGAAATCATTACTGGATTATCTGGGAACAATTCTTATGAAAAACTGGCATGCAATCTCAGGTGAGATCTATTTCATAACTGTTTAATGCCATGTAACTCGAGCCAAGCACTAGTCTTTATGAACTGATTTGAGTTTAGAAACACTTACCTTAAAGCCTTTCATTCTTTTCTACTCTAGGCACACGGCATGAAATTTTGGGGGAGGGGAGGCAGTAGAATAGATCAACCCCAGTACACAAATGGTACTTAATTTATAGAGCCCAAAATGATGAAAAGCAAAGTTGACTTTGGCGGAATTTGAACTCAGAATGTAAAGACAGACGAAATATCTCTAAGCATTTCGCCAGGCGTGCTAATGTTTCTGCCAGCTCGCTGCTTCTTAAAGCCTTTCATTCTGTGGAAAGAATGTAGTATATAAGTGTAATGAGTGTAATCAGTCAAACAAATTAGTGCCAAAAAAAAAAAGAACAAAAACAAAAAACTAGTCATACGGATGCAAGCATGACTATGAGGTTAAGAAGTCTGCTTCATGTCCATATGGTTCTGAGTTTCATTTCACTGTGTGGTGTCATGGACAAATAGCTCATCCACTATAACCTTGGGTTACCCAATAACTTATAAGTGGAATTTAGTAGACAGGAATTGTGCAGAAACCTGGTGTGTACATACACACATGTGCATCATGTGAGTGTGTTTATCTATGCATGTGTGTGTGTGTGTATATATATATATATATAGGCAATTAATGCATTAAATTAATAATAATGTACATATGTATATATACGCATGTACATTATTACCAATTTAATGTATTAATTGACTATAAATCTTTATAGCATGCCTTTATCCTTATATTCCTTTATATATCATCATCATCATCATCATCATCGTTTAACGTCCGCTTTCCATGCTAGCATGGGTTGGACGGTTCAACTGGGGTCTGGGAAGCCCGAAGGCTGCACCAGGCCAGTCAGATGTGGCAGTGTTTCTACAGCTGGATGCCCTTCCTAACGCCAACCACTCCGAGAGTGTAGTGGGTGATTTTATGTGCCACCGACACAGGTGCCAGACGAGGCTGGCAGACGGCCACGCTCGGATGGTGTTTTTTATGTGCCACCGACACAGGTGCCAGACGAGGCTGGCAGACGGCCACGCTCGGATGGTGTTTTTTATGTGCCACCGACACAGGTGCCAGACGAGGCTGGCAGACGGCCACGCTCGGATGGTGGTTTTTATGTGCCACCGACACAGGTGCCAGACGAGGCTGGCAGACGGCCACGCTCGGATGGTTTTTTTTATGTGTCACCGACACAGGTGCTAGACGAGGCTGGCGGACGCCACGCTCGGATGGTGTTTGTTACGTGCCCTCAGCACGGAGGCCAGTCATTGCGGTACTGGCTACGGTCACGTTCGGATGGTTTTCTTATGTGCCACCGGCACTGGTACCACAAGGATAAAATTCCATTGATGTTCATCTATTTTGATTTGGTTCGATTTGATTTGATACGATTCGATTCTATTCTCACTTGCCTCAACAGTCTTCACAAGTGTCACAAGAAGGAAGGTATGCACAGGTGGACTGACTACGTCCCAGGTAGGGCCACGGATTATGGCTTCACTAGTCTTGCCGGGTCTTCTCACGCACAGCATACTTCCATAGGTCTCGGTCTCTAGTCTTTCCATGGTGAGACCTAACGTCCGAAGGTCGTGCTTCACCACCTCGTCCCAGGTTTCCTGGGTCTACCTCTTCACGGGTTCCCTCAACTGCTAGGGATTGGCACTTTCTCACACACCTTCTTCATCCATTCTCGCCACATGACCATACCAGCGCAATCGTCTCTCTTGCACACAACAACTGATGCTTCTTAGGTACAACATTTCTCTCAAGGTACTAACGCTCTGTCGAGTAAGTACACTGACATTACACATCCATCGGAGCATACTGGCTTCGTTCCTCACGTTACGCATCGCTTACGCATGTCCTCAGCAGTCACGCCCATGTTTCACTGCCATGTAGCATAGCTGTTCGTACACATGCATCATACAGTCTGCCTTTTACTCTGAGCGAGAGGCCTTTAGTCACCAGCAGAGGTAAGAGCTCCTAAACTTTGCCCAGGCTATTCTTATTCTAGCAGTTACACTTTCAGCGCACCCACCCCCACTATGACTTGGTCACCTAGATAGCGGAAACTATCAACTACTTCTAGTTTTTCCCCCCGGAAAGTGACAGAAGTTGTTTTCTGCAGATTTTCGGAGGTCAGTGCTCCAGAGCACCTGCCACATACAAAAACTATCTTCCCAGTTAGCCTACCTTTGACATTGCTGCACCTCTTATGTGTCCATAGCTTACACTGGGTAATCTTATAGAGTTTCTACCTACACCTTTTCTACAGATCGAGCAGGGCCATCTTCCTGATGATATTTGTGGGTTTTCTACCTTTCTACTTATTAGTACTTTGGTTTTAGCTAGGTTGACTCTAAGGCCCCTCGATTCTAAACCCTCCTTCCACACCTGGAACTTCTCCTCCAGTTCTGATAGTGACTCAGCGATTAGAGCGAGGTCGTCAGCATAGAGGAGCTCCCAGGGGCAACGGTCGGTCTTGAATTCCTCCGTTATTGCCTGGAGGACTATGATAAATAGGAGGGGGGTGAGTACTGAACCCTGGTGGACCCCAACCTCTACTTGAATTCTTCTGTGTACATGTTGCCAACTCTAACCTTACTTACGGCATCTCTGTACATGGCTTGCACAGCCCTCACCAGCCATTCATCTATCCCTAGTTTCCTCATTGACCACCAGATGAGGGATCGGGGGACCCTATCAAAGGCTTTCTCCATGTCAACAAAAGCCAGGTACAGGGGCTTATCCTTGGCTAGGTATTTCTCCTGCAGCTGCCTTACCAGGAATATAGCATCAGTGGTGCTTTTCCCTGGGACAAACCCAAACTGCATCTCATCTAAACTAACTCTCTCTCTAATTAGTTGGGCTAAGACCCTCTCCGTAACCTTCATTACCTGATCCAACAGCTTGATACCTCTGTAATTATTTGTATCCAGGGCATCACCTTTACCTTTGTAGCAGTTGACTAGTATGCTGCTACACCAGTCATTGGGTATGACTCCTCGTGTATCACCTGGTTGACTATACGGGGGACTAGGTTATAGCGACACTGCCAGATATTTTGAGCATCTCTGCAGTAATTCCTGATGGCCTGGGGCTTTCCCTGTCTTCATGATTCTAACTGCCTTAGCTACTACGGAACTATCAACTCGGATAGCTGGTCCCTCTGTTGGGTCAACATTTGGCAGACTCTTTATCCCATTCATTTTCTTTATTCAGCAAACTTTCATTGGCATCTCCAAACCTCTCTCTTTGCATCCTCATTTAGCGCAAGTGAACCATCATCCATGCGAACACACTTCTCTCCTACCACATCACGATTCTCTCTCACACACTGTCTTGCAACACGAAATACCTCAAGTCTTTCATCTCACGGCTCAGAACATTGGCAAATTTTTTCTTATCCGCTTCCCCTCTGGCTATATAAACCTGTCTCCTAGCTCCCTTTTGGCTGTCTGATACAATTCCCTGCTACCACCGTTCTTCCAGTCCTTCCAAGCCTGTCTCTTTTGTCTAATAGCCCCGTCAACCACCGTGTTCCACCACCATGTTACTCTGGGTCGAGATGGTACTTTGCTCCATCCACAGATCTGGTCAGTGGCTGTCAGCAGATTGTCCCGTAGGAATCTCCAGTTCTTCTCCACATTAAGTGAAGCTATATCCCCTTCTATTTCGTCAGAGGCTTCGAGTAGTATGTCTCTAAATTCTCTGTGCATTTGCAGGATCTTAAGCTTCCAGACCCTTCTCCTCCAAGCTGGTCTTCTTCTGGGCGAACCATTTAGCTCTGATCCTGAAGTCGCTAACTACAATCTATGTTGGGGAGTACATTCTTCGCCTGGGAAGGTTTTGGCATTTTAATCAGCCCTCTTTCCCTTTTTCTGGCAAGGATGTAGTCAATCTGGCTGGTGTGTCTGCCAGAACGGTAGGTGACTAGGTGAGAGGTGGGTTTCCTGAAGTGGGTATTGCAGACCATAAGGTCATTTGCATCGCAGAACTCCAGCAGCCTGGTTCCTCCTCATTTCGAGAGCCAAAAACCGTGGCCTCCATGGATGCCATGGAAGCCCCTGACATGTCGTCCAACGTCCATTGAAATCACCTGCCACGAAGAGAAGGTCACTGTCATTTGTCAATGAGTAGTCCGCAATAGGGTGGTGTATATATATATATATATATATATATATATATATATAATATATATATATATCTGTGTGTGTGTGTGTAATAAGTAATGGGGTTGATATGATCAACTTGAAGGCAGTGTTTCAGTATGGCCAAACACCAATGATTGAAACCAGCTAATATAAAACCATAAATAAAAGAAAAATAGATACACAAATTTGTGCTTCTTATCTTTGGTAAAGCTTATAACTGATTTCCTACACTGGAACAAGGCTTTGTAATTGACATTCTAATGATACATTTAATCAATATTTACTCTTGGATATTTTTTCAGTCAATAATAAAATCAATTTTACAAACAAAGACATTAATTTTGACTCTTGTCTGGGAATTTCTTAACAAGAAGATCATCGTTATTGTTACCATATGTTTTAGCATTTATATCACCAAGCTCTAATATATGTGGGAGTCTATACAATAGAATCCATTTATATGCCTTAATTCCATGCAATCTTCATTTTTGGCCAAACTTCCAACAGGCTAATTAATCTTACTGCCAAAGTACTCTTAGAGCCAATGAGGAAAGCTCTATATGTTTCCTTGGTGTTTCTTGAGATAGGAGACAGGATGGCTTCCCGAGTTATTTTCTTTCCTTGTATAAATTGAGTGTAAGCTAACATCAGCATTTCATTCTCTGCCGGAGTTGATTTATCTAGTTGTAATGAAAATTGGCAGTCCTCAAAAAATTGTTTGATATGTGTGTCTTCCACATCATTGCTTATTTTATCTATGCATCATTGTATTATTTTATTATTACTCAAAGGTATTTTATTATGCCAGTCACTAGTTTGTGCAACACAGTATGCAGAACCTTACTAACAGCTGGCAAGATCAATTCTTTGCCAATAGCATCTGGTTTTCTGGATTTGGCAGTCAGTAATGTAATTTTATAAGAAGTATACTGCCCATCATTTTCTTTTATTGATGCAGAAAACATACTTAACAACATTGGCTGTTTGCAAAATTGGTCTTGAAGTGCTTTAAAATATGATAAATCTTTATTTATCTTGTCAGCATGAATATTTTTAAGTGTTCTTCTAATCTTAAAGGTTTCATACATCCATTGGAAAACACTTTTTGGCAAATCAAGCACATTGATAATAGCTTGTTTGTAGGTAAGGGAATAAAGCCATATCTTAGATATTTGATGCTATGTTGCTAATATTTCTACTTTGGTTCTACAATGGTTATATCTATAAGAAATATGTTAATATAGGTATATACATTATTATTTTTTTTATTTATATTATTTATTAAATATGATCATGCTATCTTTCATTGAACACCATTGACAGTTTTTCAAGTAATTATTAATTTGTATTCTTTATCCATTGACTCCCTCCTCACCCCCTTGCCTTCTGATGCTTCCTTTGTTCCCCCTTGCCTTTCAATATCCTTCTTGACTCTTCCAGCATCCTCAAGAAAGCTGTAGTACCCACTTTGGGAATCATTGTGGTAAAGTGTCACATTTGCAATACAGGCTTCCTAATACCTACTCTGTACAGAAAGATAATTCTTTTGTTAGCAACAATCACAGCAGTTATCCCTTTCTGCATTTAACAGTGTCACCCTTGAAAATAATTCTGTTTAAGCATGTTCACCTCTACAGCCCCTCAATTTACGAGAAGCCATTGAGGGAGCTGCTACATTGTCACTCAATCTGCTAGAAGTAGTATCCAGATCTTCTGCAAAACTCACACTACTTCCCTGCAAAAAAGAATACGATACACTGGGCTATGTGGCCTTGGTTATATATAAAGCTGGGATGACTGGCAATGAAATGTTGATCTTAAGTCTGTTTGATTGACTGATCTGGTGGTTAAATATGAATTTGATTATATTTACATATTTTAAACTCTTGAATTGCCTAAAAACAAATTCAATTATTAGTATTTAAAATACTATTGAAATCTTTTAATAATATTTTTCTTTTTTCATGCTGCGCCAAACTTTAAAATCTGTATCATTTTGGTTGCTAAAGCAACAGGTACCCATTCTTAGAAGTAAGATTTTTACTTAGTTTGTATAGATGAAGGAAGAAAGTATCATAAACTACATTAGTCAGTAAATACTTACAACTTTACTGGTTTGACTCTTAAGTGTGAAGTTAGTGAAAGCTTTGATATCATGTTAATACATGTCAGTAAGGCAGTTTTCTTCTGAATGTGCTATTTTCTTTCAAAAAAATCTGAATGATCTTCACATATGTGTGTATTTATTGTAAGACATTTAGATGTAAGATCACAGATGGACGCACTGTTTAAAAAAAGGAATAATAAGAAAAAGATTTCAGTAAAAATTATGTAAATAGGAAAAGTGTCCTAAATCATTTTTTTAATGATATATGATGAAATGTTCAGCCTGAATACATGCACAAGCATACACAAATGACAGACAGACAGACAGACATGCACACACACACACACATATGCACACACACACACACACACACACACACACACACAGAGCTAACATTTTCATAAATGTTGAAAGGCAACTTTTGTGCAAAATCTTTTTCTTTTTCTAAATATTCTGAAAAAAAAAAAGAATATTTTCTCTGCAAAATGGTGGGACATTGCTTTTTGTAGTGCTTATAAATTGTGTGAAGTTAGTCTGGTACATGTTTTACTTGAATTGTTTGTAGGTTGAAGAAAAGAATATGCAGAGAAGGTTTGGATTTCCAAAAGGATTTAGTTCTGGAAATTAAGAATTAAGCATAGTTTCTAGAAAACAGTTTAGGTAGTGAGTGGTAGAATTATTGGTGTTGGCAGCAATGCCTTATGGTATTTCTTTCAGCTCTTTACATTCTGGGTTCAAATCCTGCTAAAGTCAACTTTACCTTTTATCCTTCCAGGATCAATAAAATAAAACACCAATCAAGTACTGGAGTTGACAGCTTGTTGGTTTTATGCTTAAATTAGAAACAATTTAGAATAGGATCTTGAAAGTGAAATACAATAGGAATGGCGAATATTGAATTACCTGGTAGGGGTTTTTATAGGGAAAGCATTTAGTTAATGTATTCAAAGGAGCAAAAAAAGGCTTGAGCATTTTAATTCTTATTAATTCCAGTTATTCCTGTTCTGTCAGGCTCAGAGCAGTCTCATTTTTTAAAGTCAACCCATCCTTAGTGATTAAGATACACCTAGAATTCAAACCAATAATAGATTGTCAATGTAAGTTGTTTAATCTGATAGTACAGAAATCATCTCTCTTCAAATAAATCTTTGGCATCTTAATCTTACAATCTAGAACATGTCTAACACAAACAGAAACACTGTAACTAGAAATCTAATTACATGAACCTGATAATCAACTTGATAAAATTAAAAGTGTTTCTCAAGGAGTATTGTTCTAGGACTACAATTGTTATTTAGGTGAGTGAATTTTCAGGAATCCAATGGAAAATTTTTAGGAGATTGTTTTTAAGTTGAAATTTTTTTATTATTTATAATGTTTTGTGTTAAATTTATTTTCCTTAACAATGTTTTTTTTAAAGAAGTATGTTTAATGTTATGTAACAAACTGTGTTATATATAATAATTTTTTCTTATATGTGTGTCTGTGGGAATTGGATGGTGAACTAATAAAAGAGAGGGTACAGTAAAAGGGTTGAAAAGTGGTCTAGGCTATTTACATAACTAGTTGTTTTGTTTATATCTACATGTGTGCATTTGCTTATATGTGTCTGAACATGTGCAACTGCATATTTTGAAAATGTCCCACATTTTAGAAGTTATATAAATAAAAGATAAATAAATGTTTCAGAATTTTTTCTTTTCTTCATTTATAAGAAATATTTATAAACACAAATCATAACTTTTATTTTCTTTACTGATAACATAGAACACACACATAAATTTACTCTGACATATTTCTACATTTTATATCCTGTAGTAATATAAACCCTGGGAGGATATATTAACACTACATAACTATAATGCTATAATATATATATATATATATATATATATATATATATTATATATATATATATATATATATATATGATTAAGTTGGGAGGACTATATCTTAAGTATTAGGTTAATGTGTCTCCACTAGCCGATTACATGGTTATTACTATTTGCAAAAGATCTGTATACAAAGGCTGTACAAAGTTAATCACTGCTAGAAATAACAACCAGACCTCCCTCAAATCACATCTAAAATTTAAAAACAAAGGATTTCTTAAATAATGTAGTCCTAGGCACACTACATTTAAAATAAAAGAATATTTAAGGCTGGCATGTTTTTGGCTGGAACATACCTAGTATGTTTTGAACCAATGAAAGGTTTCTACATAATTGTTTAGCCTATTAGGAATAGCAGTCAAATCTCTTATAAAAATCTCATACTAACATCTTAAAAAAGGAAGGACACATTGGACAATATAGTTCTAGATATACGAAAAGATGAGATGGTCATGGTTGGAACATCTTTAAAAGGTCTGCTTGATCATGACTGGCCTGAGACTAAACAGCAACAACCCTTTCTAAAACTCATTTTTAAAAACTGCTTTGAATTTCATGTGAGAGATTGATAAAGAAATTTTTTATAATTTCATAGAAGTTCTTGAATAACATGATGGCTATCTGTAATTTGCTAAGGTGATAAGACTACTAAATTTATAGTTCAAGTGTTCACTTGAGTGCTTTAAATTGGTTAACACTATAATACCTGTTGATAATTCTTGAAATACTTTGCCATTATTGGAAGAAAAAAGAGTAGGTCAAGAGCTTGGATAAGTTCTAAGAATTCTTTGTTTGAATACTGTTATTGCATGCAAGAAATCATGTTTTTTACATGTTTTTCTATGCTAGCATGCGTTAGAAGAATACATTATTGATATACTGTTTTATGGCTGGATGCCCTTTCTGACTAACAGATCATACACAACAACAGAGAGAGAAAGAGAGAGATAGATAGAGAGAGAGATAGAGAGAGAGAGGTGTGGATGTGTGTGTATTAATGTTGAACTTTTACACTGGCATTGCATTGTATTTCATATACAAGATTCATAACCCTTGGCTATCTCAATTTGCTTATCAGGAAAATTAGAGGCTGCAGTTTCTTCTTGGTTTGAAAACATTTACTCTGACAATCTGTAGAAGATATCTAAATTTGCTAAATTAGTAAACATTTACTAATATAAATTAATTATTGCAATACATGTGCATGCACACGTGCACACGCGCATGCACACACACAGAGTCCAACCCATGCCAGTATGGAAAAATGGACTTTAAATGATGATCAACAACAAATAAAAGAATAACAATAACCAACTTCTCAATCAAATTTAACCCTTTGGCATTTAAACTGCCAATAACTGGCTGAAATAGTCTGCCTGTTTTATGTTCAGATTAGCCAGATCCAACCTCTCATACCAACCTTACAATACCATTCTAAAAACAAACAATCACATCATTGAAATCTTGAAGCTACAAGATAATGTATTACTAATTCAAAACAATGTGAATAAATAAGCATTACATTTGACAGAGTGATCTGCATGCAAAAGGGTTAAACAATTTGAGAACTCTTGAAGCTTTTGTATTTTTCTTTTGTGGATGCTAGTACACATTCACTCACTCATACACACACACACTCTTTTACTCTCATACACACACTCTTTTTCTCTTTCTCACATGCACACATACAGAGCTGCTATTTATTTTGTTAATCAATTTAACAAATTCTATTATAGAGTAGAAAATGTACATTAAACACAATACATCTAAGAGTATTTAATCATCAAAGTGCTAATGAGATGGTAGTGATGGCAGAGATTGTGAAATAGAGTTGCTTGTAATGGTAGGGATGTAGTAATAATCATAGTGGAGATGGTTAAGGTAAATATTAGAAGTGTCTGATTGGGGTAATAATGGTAGTTGGGGTGTTGGAAGTGGTCTTCAAAATACTGGTAGTGTGGTGATGTTTGGTGACTGGTGATAAGCCCCAGGTCATCCCTTATTGAGCAGACTGTTGATCAAAGGCATTCCAATCATAACATCCAGTCTTTTGGGGATTACATTGTCCAATTATCCAGTCTATCCTTTCCCTTCCCAAGGTGGTAGGGTATGATTTGAAAGAGAATAGCCGGTATTTCTAGTAGGTTGAGCAATCATGCAAAGACTCACTTATTTACTTGAATAATTATGATTGTTGTTTGATTCCCAGATCAGCTTTATTAATCAAACTTTTTATCAGAGGTACTTCAACGACGACTATCTAAGGTCAGGTTATCCAACATGCTCTTTTCTAAGACCACATGAAAAGATTTGAGAGAATTTGGTTATTATTTTTAGCAGGTTGAGCAACTATGTAGATGCTGCCTCTATCATTTGAATAACCATAATAGAGAGTGGTAGCATATATAGTGATGGTAGTAGTGTAATTAATAGATACTAGCCATGGTGGTTGTTGAAATATAGCTGTAGTGGTAGTGTAGTGTAGCCTTAGTGATGATGATAAAAATGATGTTGTGTTGGCGCTATTAATGAAGGTTGCGGTAACAATGATAGTTATAATAGAACAGGAAAAGAATCACTTAAATCAGATCATATAGAGCATTATCAATATGAATTTTATAAAAATCAACATTTGATTTACCTCAGAGTTCTGGTTAGTTAGACATTTTTAACAAACAAAAAAAAAATGTATAGAATATTTTTTCTTTTTATATTTTTACTATTGTTCATTTTTCTCTTGCTTTTTGTTTTCTAAAACCATAACTGTGCCAGAATTGTGTTTTCTGTTTAATGGGAAAATAGTTTAAAAGTTTGTGATGTTAATAGTTTTCAAATGAAGAATGACTTTCCATTTACTGATCTCTAGTCTATTATACAAAACTTTACCTCAGCAAGCTGCTGTTTATCTCTTAAAAAGCCTTCTTTCAGTCTATTTAAAATAAGCACTGGGGTGGAACTAGTAATTTATATTGGTGTTGGTGCTGTTGTTGTAGTAGTGGAGGTGGTGGTAAATAACAGCGGGGGGGGGGGTGAGAGAAGAAAGCCAGGCTAATGGCTAAGAGGTTCATGAGAACCTCTTAGTGTGTATGAAAACACAATATAATTAGGTTACATTCTGGTATGTATATATATTTTGTAAAAAAACGCATACAAGCATGTTAATGATTTATTCTGTTGCTCCAGGTTTCACTTCTGTGTGTTCAGGTGACGAAGTGTAAATAAATTTTATTGCATGTATTGAGTACTCCTCTTTGGAAATCCAAATATTCCCGTTTGTCTGTCTCCTTCTTCCTCTCTCTCTCTCTCTCTCTCTCTCTCTCTCTCTCTCTCTCTCTATATATATATATATATATATATATATATATATATATATATATATAGGTGCTGGTGTGGTTGTGTGGTTAGAAGATTGCTTCTGAACCACGTGGTAGCAGGTTCAGTTCCACTGCATGGCATCTTGGTCAAGTGTCTTCCATTATAGCTTTGGGCTGACCAAAGCCTTCTAAGTGGATTTAGTAGATGGAAACTGAAAGAAGCCTGTTGTGAGTATATATGTGTGTGTGTGTTTGTATGTGCGTGTGTGTCTGTGTCTGTCCTCCTAGCATCACTTGACAACCAATGTTGGTGTGTTTATGTTCCCATAACTTAGCGGTTCAGCAAAAGAGGCCAATAGATTAAGTACTAGCTTACAAAGAATAAGTCCTGGGGTCAATTTATTCAACTAAAGGCAGTGCTCCAGGATGGCCATCAAATGACTGAAACAAGTAAAAGAATATATATATATATATATATATATATATATATATATATTGATCATTTCATTTATATATATATATATATATATAAGAATGAATGTTTTTATATATAATGAACGTGAAATACAGGAAGGGACGAACACGGAACACAGACAAATCATTCGAAGCCTTCAATCTTCAGTCAGACACCGAATCATCATAGCAAATTTCGGCTGTTCAATTCTGTTCAATATATATATATATATATATATATATATATATATATAGAAGGAGCTTCTACAGGACTAGTACTGTTTCATTCAACAGGACTAGTACTGTTAACCCGGATCAACCCGGACCTACATATATATATATATATATATATATATATATATATATTATATATATATATATATATATATACATACCCCACTATAATATTAACTGCTCTACACTTTAGGTGTGCTTCTCCTCTAAACTTATGCATTTCTACAAACAATCCTACATCATTATCATCATCATCATCGTTTAGCGTCCGTTTTCCATGCTAGCATGGGTTGGACGGACATATATATATATATATATGTATACATACATTTAGTATTTCTTGATCCTAACTTGACATTCTGATGAGCTGAGTATAACATTATGGCCATATTGTAAATGTTGCTTTTTATCTTATGATAAATAAGCAGGTATATAAAGTAACTGAGGGTATTTATCTAGGGATGCCTTACAAATAAAAGACTATTTATTTAGTTTCATTGTAAAACTGCAGTCTATAGTTAGGCAATATTTTTTTCTTTTTTCAGCTGGGAGTAAGACTGAAAGACTAAATCAGATATATATATATATAACCTATGCTAATTACTCAAGTAATTGATGTCAGTCTGTCAACATATTATTATTATGTAAATAAGTTGTTTAAATTTTAATAAGTAGTTCTTTGTTTGCTACTATCATTTGGTGATAGTAGTAAATAAATCCTGATGATTTATGCAAATGGTAAAACTTGTTGGCTTGATCCTCATGTCAAGCTGCCTGAAATAAATCCATAGTCTAACTGCAGAATATCATTTTACAGAATGATTATGTATGAGTATGACTGTATACATATCTATTCACAGATGATGTCCGACCCATACCAGTATGGAAAACAGACATTAGATAATGATGATGATGATGGTGGTAGTGTTGGTGGTACTCTAGTAATCAATTACTAGAGACTACACAAATTTTAGATTTGTATAACTTTTCTCTTTGTACAGTATATTATATGCAGCATATACAAACATTCATATATATATATATATATATATATATATATATATATATAATATATATATATATATGTATGTATGTATGTACATGCACACATGCATATACTTACACAAGTGGAGATATAGACACTTTTAAACATATACACAATTACTCCCATCCCTGTACATAAACATACATATATGTACACTCACATAAAATACTACAAATCAAATAGAAGTTCACTTTCCTCTACTCATATTTTGAACTATAATTTGCTTGGGATTTATGAAAGAAAAATGTAACAAAAAAACAAAACAAAACAAATGAAATTTTCCACTAACATCAGCTTTCAAATATTGCTTGTGAGCAGCGTGACTTTAGTGAAGTTAATGCCATTAAGATAGGAACAAATGGATTCTCAGAAATACCGGAACAAGCTTCTTTGATGGGTTTCAGTGAGAAGAAATCTGAATGGTCATAGCAGCTGTATGTAATGTCTGAATGGAAGTGAAGAAAGACATTGTGAGCAAGATTTCTGTAGTCAACAAATAAAATTCATTGGTTAGAATTAGATTCAGAAGGGACACAGCTTTCAAAGAAATTTTTGGTTCTTGGAAAGGAGAAAAAAAAATATGGGAAATAAATACCAAAGGAAAGGAAAATATGTGCCTTTGATTAAAGACTGACTTGAGAATATTGCCTGCATACAGATGTTAACAATGTTCCTATTGAGATGTTATGAATCTAAGAAATTATTATTATTATTAAGGTGGCATGCTGGCAGAATTGTTAGTGCACGGGACAAAATTCTTAGTGACATTCTTCCAGCTTTATATTCTGAGTTCAAATTCCACCAATATTCTGAGTTCAAACTTTGCCTTTCATCCTTTCAGGGGTTGATGAAACAAGAGTCAGTTGATCACTGTGGTCAATGTAATTGATTATTACCCCTTCCTTAAAATTTCTGGCCTTGTGCCTTTAGTAGAAAGGATTATTATTATCATCATCATCATTGTCATCTAAGGCAGCAAGCTGGCAGAATCGTATACCAGATGGAATACTGAGCAGCATTTCATCTGTCTTCACATTCTGAGTTCAAATTCTGCTGAGGTTGACTTTGCCTTTCATCCTCTCGGGGTTAATAAACTAAGTACTAGTGGAACACTGGGGTCGATGTAATCAACTAGTCTCTTCCCCCAAAATTTTAGGCCTTGTGCCTTTAGTAGAAAGGATTATTATTAAGGTAGCAAGCTGGCAAAATTGTAAGTACACCAAACAAAATGCTGAGCTGCATTTTGTTCTGAGTTCAATTCTGTTGAGGTTGACATTACCTTTCACCCTTTTGGGGTCAATAAAATAAGTACCAGTTCAGCACTAAGGTTGATGTTATTAACCAGCTCCACCCCACCAAAAAAAAAAAAAAAAATTATTGTTATTTTATTATAATCATCTTCGCTATTATAAAGTGTGGTGGAGCAACAGAAATGAGTATCGGTTAAATTAAATATGTTTCAATATTTAGAATTCAGTATCTTTTAGATTCTGAGTTCAAACTTGGCCCTTCATCCCTCCAGGGTTACTATATCCTGTTCTTTCTAAATATGAATCTTTGATCTAATGTTAGAAATTATAATGTCTAACATTAGAAATTGATAACATAACTCACACCTGTGACCTTCTGCTGAAGGCAAGTTAGAAATCCTAATTATTATTGTTGCTTTTGTTGTTATATTGTTCATAACTGAAGAAGTTATATATGTGTGTGTGTGTGTGTGTGTGTGTGTGTGTGTATGTGTGTGTGTGTGTACGTGCGTGTGTGTGTGTGTGTGTGTTTGTCCCTCCAACATCGCTTGACAACTGATGGTGGTGTGTTTACGTCCCCGTAACTTAGTGGTTCAGCAAAAGAGACCAATAGAATAAGTACTAGGCTAATAAAGAATAAGTCCTGGGGTTGATTTTTTCGACTAAAGGTGGTGCTCCAGCATGGCCGCAGTCAAATGAATAAAAGAATAAAGAAATATGCATGATGAAAATGGAGGTGTATACAAGGGACAACTTTCCCCTACTTTTCAGCTCATGAGGTGGGGGCTTATATAATCTTATCCCCACCTTCTTTCCAACTTCAACTTCATGGATTTTAACATCACTCTAGTTCCTAAAACCATTTACAGTATTGTTCATAGTGAGATAACAATGAAAATTGTTTTCATGAAAGAAATAGATTTCAGTCTACCGTTTGATGTTACTGGTAGAATTGTGTATATTGTAGAGCTAGAAACTAGAGCTAGTGGTGGTGATAAATGGCTTGGCTTCGTGCTCTTGCTTGATGGGGCTGGGGTCAATCCAAGTTAGTAGTCCCAGAGGAGTCATCATGCATATAACTGACCAAGTCCACAGTGCTTTTCATTGTTGGTGGTCCCATGCCAGTCCTTCTGCATCCTCCAAGGTGATGTCAAACGTCTGGAGATTTTCCCCAATCACATCCAGCCATCTGGTGAGGGGGCCTGCCACAGGGCCTCTTCCAGCCTGCAGCTGCTGCGTTGAATGAGAGTAAAGCCCTGGTAAAAGAAAGAGAACCAGACTAAGTAGGTATCAATCGGCCTATGGATATAGTAGTTGATGGTGGTTGGAGTGCTGTTGACATAGATGAATATTATGCATCTTGCATAGAAGAAGCTTTGTAGTGAAGTGTTTAGTTCAGGTTGTAATTCAATGAAAAAGAGTTTGCATGCTATCAGTAGTTTGTGGAAATCTTTATGTAATATAGTGCAATCATGTTTTTTCTAACCACCACCAACCACCAACTCTTCTTTTTCGTCTTTCTCCTCCTCTCCTTCTCCTCTTCGTTTTCCTTCCCCTCCTCTTCATCCTTTCCTCCCTCTCCTTCTCTTCTTCCTCCTCCTTCTCCTGATCTCCCTCTTAAATGTAGGTCACTGGTATTTTCTTGGTAGCAATATTACTTTTTGTGTACTCAATACATGTTTTTTATGTAAACAGAAAGCAAATCTTGCATAACATTTTCCTCACTTTTCTTTCTTTCCTTTTTTTCTTTTTACTTATATGCTATTATATTCTATTTTTAAATTAGTACCTTGTGACATCAAGAATAATTGAAGAGCAATTTTTTACTTTCCATACTTGGTTTCTTAATAAAGGATTAAAGTTAATCTGAACAGCTGTGGACTGAAAACCCAGTGTATTGTTATTTTTTAAAATTCTCTCCAATAATACTTTCTTATTCATTCTATCAATAACTTCAGCTACTCTGCTAGATTAAACCCTTTTAGCAGTTTGAGAATTTTTTGACTTAATTATATATATATATATATATATATATATATATATATATCAATAGTACTAAAACTCTAAAGATGTTATTGTGTGCCCAAAATATCAGAAACAGTATTGGGTTGGTGCATAATTATAGTGGCTAGTTTTCAACAAATTTTATTCAACAAAAGCAATAACGGCATGTATCAAAAACATCTTTAATAAATGATTATTCCAGAGCATATTCACCATCTACTTCAGTTACTGCTTCCCATTTGCTTGTCAGATGGTGAGACCGTCATTTAAAGATGTTTTTGTTAAATATTGTTGTTGTTTTTGTTGAATAAGATATATGGAAAAAAAGCCGCAGTAATTATACACCAAGCCAATATATTTTATCTGAATTTTTTTGCATATTTATTTTCATACTTACCTTCGGCAGTGCAGTACGTGTATATGAAATGAATGTGTGTGTTTGTAAAACAGAGAGAGAGAGAGAGTGAGTGAGTGAAGGGGTGTGTTGTCATGTATACGTACATACATCAATACATATGCATACATCTTTTTTGTATGTATGTGTGTGTGTGTCTGTGAGAGAGAGAGAAAGTGAGTGAATGTGTGTGTTCTCATGTATGCACAAGTGGCACTCTCTCTCTCTCTCACACATCCATTTCATATACATGTTCATACATCTTTCACTTTCTCCTCTCTTTCACTTTAAAACAAAAGTAACAGGTGATTTTTCAGGATAAAAATTGTTAAAAAAGCTTCTACTCATGTAACTCTCTAACAAAAAAAAGTCAACTTTTTGACGTACACACACACTGACATAGAGAAATATCTTTTTTGCGGAGATTACTTTAGTTTCATCATTTCAGATTTTATTCTATTTCATTCATTTGACATTTGCAATCTCTTTGTTGTTTTGATTTAATTTTCTTAATACAACATTACATACAAAAATAAGCACTGATGAATTATGTCACATAGAAAGAGACGGGGATCATCATAGTCAAAAGATGATGTCAAAAGGCGTCGGGAAGAAGCAAGGGCAAGGAGACAACAGGAAATGGCTGAGATGACGGCAGAACGATGGCAGGATAACAGAGTCACACAGCAAAGAAGGAGGCAAGGAGAGACTGAGGAAGATAGGAATACATATCTCCAGGATGTGAGACAAAGAGCAAATAGCAGAAGACTTACAGAAATGCCTGAGATGAAGGCTGCACGACTCTTAAACAACAGGGTGAGGAAGGAAAGAAGGACAGAGGGAGCAATGGAAGGAAATTGATCCACTCTTTCTGCTGTATGATGAATAAAATATGCTCTTACCATGATTTTCAAGAGTAAAGTCACCAGACCTGAACTTCTCAAACCATCAACGTACAGTGTCCTCATTCGCCACATCTTCACCAAACACTTCATTGATGTTTCGAGCTGTCTGGGATGCATTGGTTCCATGATGAAACTCATATTCATAAACAGCACAAATTTTTGATCTATCCATGGGTTCACAAAAATTGATTTACAAGAGAAAACTCACAATATAATCAGACACCATGAATTGCATTTTGAAAAGTGATGATGAAATTCTTCAATGTTGTAAAACAAAGAATTGTCAGGATAAAACATTAGAGTTAACGCCTGTTAAACTTGGTGTATAAGAAAATCAGTCATTTCATTCTTAACAACCTGATACAATATCATTCAAAAATTCTAGTACTATACGAACCATAATTACATCTTTTTACTTATGTTATCAGAATCTCACTTATAAATTGAGTAATTAAATTATATATTAAAAATGATTAATAGTTATTACCATTTTATCTCCAATGCAGCAATGACAATATGGTAGTGTTAGCAGTAATAAAAACAAAACAAAATGCAGTTACTCATGACAGAAGGCAAAACAGAACTATTCCTCTCCACATGATCACCTCCCACTCATAGATTGCTGTTTGTTATAGAGGTTATAGTTAACAATTTTAGTAACCATACATACTCATTATGCCACAAGCTGTGTTATAGAGATTTTTCTTTCTCTTTAAAGTCAAAAGATAGACAGAAAATCAGTCCTCTTGATCTGAAAGCAAACCTTCCTTTGCTCACTGTTATGTTGTCTTGTTATTTGAATGGACCCCTGCTCTTCTATGACATCTCTCCCAGTATAACTTGCGGGATGTCTTTTCATTTCCTCACACTATGCATTCCTTCTCTGACCTTGTACTAAATATTAGCACAGTTTTATTCTCCTTTACAGTATCTCTTCTTAGAGCTTTCTATCAGATCATATTTTCAACAATCAACTTCCTTTTCTTCAAACTTTCAAATTTCACTGGTGCAGGCATGGCTGTATGGTAAGAAGTTCGCTTCCCAACCACAAGGTTCTGTATTTACTCCCACTGCATAGCACCTTGGGCAAGTGTCTTCCACTGCAGTCCCAAGCCAACCAAAGTGTTGTGAGTGGATTTGGTAGATGGGCACTGGAAGAAATCTGCAGTATATATATATATATATATATGTAAACAATTTATAAGTAAGGGCAAAAGAAAAATTTCCTAATGCCAAAATATGCCAAAAATAGACACAATGTCAATAACCATGTAATTTATCACTACAAGCATGCGTTTCGAAGAAAGCCAACAGAAATTTCTAAAAAAATTAGAAATTTCTGTTGGCTTTCTTCAAAACACATGCTTGTAGTGATAAATTACATGGTTATGACGTTGTGTCTATTTTCGGCATATTTTGGCATTAGGAATTTTTTCTTTTGCCCTTACTTATAAATTGTTTATAAATTTAACCTTTAAAGGTATTTTTTAATATGCTGGCCATTGATAGAATTTTTTTCGAAAAATTATATCCTACATTAGATGT
This sequence comes from Octopus sinensis, assembly GCF_006345805.1. Taxonomy (NCBI): domain Eukaryota; kingdom Metazoa; phylum Mollusca; class Cephalopoda; order Octopoda; family Octopodidae; genus Octopus; species Octopus sinensis. Next base: position 43,236,205 of record NC_043007.1, on the reverse strand, counting down.
ATACATATATATATATATATATATATGTATATATATATATATATGTGTGTATGTATGTGCATGTGTGTTTGTATTTGTTTGTCCTACCACCACTGCTTGACAACCAGTTTTGGCTTATGTTCCTGTAAGCAACTAATAAAATAATTACCAAACTTTAAAAAAGAAAATAAGTACTGTGGTCAATTTGTTCAACTGAATCCTTCAAGGTGGTGCCCCAGTATGGCCACTGTCCAATGAGAGTAAAAGAAGATGCATTCAACTAATAATTTTTTGTATTGTTCATTTTCGTTAAAAAGGATACTTTTATATCTTTGAGCAATTTTCTTTTTATAGAGTTTGTTTTTTAAAACTAGATTTATGATTTTACTATTTACTCTTTATTGAATATTATCTTTTAATGTCCAGCTTCCATGTTAATATGGGTTAGATAGTTTCATATGATTTGACATCTTTGAAAACTGCCTCTTGCTCCCAAGTTTCAGTGGCTGGATACTCTTCCTAATGCCAATCACTTTAGAAAGTGTACTGGGTATTTTTTCATGGCATTGGCACTAAGGAGGTTGCCATGCATCTTGCAAGACTAAGATCTCCTTCTATTGAACAAGGCTTACAGTTGAGTGGGAAGCAGCTTCATGTTAGGAGATGAGAGGTTCATGTATAAAAGAAGGAGGTCAGTGTATATAATCCTTTGTCAATAGCTTGACCGAGTCTTTGATGCTCTAACAACAATTTAGAGTAATCTGTTATACTTGACTAGAATTGAAAATTCTGGTACCACAGCTTCTTAGCCTAACACAAAATACTCACACACGCCGCCATACAAACTAAAAGTCCTTAAAAATCCTCAAATATTGGAAATTAACCCAACATATGTAAGAAGACTAACTAGGCAGTACAATTCCACTAAATCTGATACACTAAGCATGGTTAGTCCTAGTAACCATTTGTTTATGTTTGGTAAAGTTATTGTATTCCCTCGTGTGTTAAGCTAGAGCCAAGAAGCTAGACATTCATCCAACTGATAAATTATCAAATCATTATTTTAAGTACCAAACTGTCAATTCAGTATTTAAAACTGTGTCTTTTCACTGTGTCTTTTTTCAGCTTACTTCAGTTATATAATTAACATTGTCGTTTCTACATCATTCTGATATTAAACTACTTTACTTGTTGTTATTGCATTACTATTTATAATTGTCCGCTTGTTCACTATACACAAGGCTGGTATTATTTAGTTTTCCTACACAACATTAAACATTAATGTTAATAGAGTCGTGCTGAGAACATGACATGATAGATTTTAAAGAAACACTAATACTTATATAGATCTCAATGCCATTGCATAAATTAAGCTGGTTTTAAATAGATGCAAGCATGGCTGTGTGGTTAAGAAGTTTGCTTCATGACTATATGGATTTAGGTTTGATTTCACTGTGAGTCACTTTGGGTAACTTATCTTCTACCATAGTTTCAGATCTATGAAAACCTCGTGAATAAAATCTGTGTGGAAGCTTGTTGAAGGGACTGTTCCTGTTCTTGAGTAGTAGACTTAATCCTTTGCCCAATTTAACACCACCACCTGGTCCTTAAATAACTCTAATGGATTCCACTCAGTTGAAAACATTTGATCTGAGGGTAACTACCTCCTTTCCTTTCCCTAGTCATAGAGGCCTTAAGAATGTCATGGGCACTGCCCTTCTTTTTTTCTGATTGCAATATGCAAAAGAAAAAGATGTTAATCACAGTTATAGTCAAAGCATGGTTGCTGGCTTTAGTCTGTTCTCAAAGTTCCTCAAACATTGATGTAGTTATTACATTAAAAAAATTTTTTAATTTGTTTGTAATTGATGTTATGCTATTAGAAAGCCATAGCCAAGCCTGCTGGAACAGGTTTATAATTTGGCAGTATGTGATTAAGTGTTAAGTTAATCCAGGTAAAAAAAAAAGTCACAGAAGAAAGTACATACATACTTGCATACACAGTATGATATTTTTTTACTTATGTTATATAAGTGTTGTCAGTGTGTACAAATGTTTACTTTACAAGATACAGATATACAAAAAAAATCAATCCTCCTGATCTAGACTTAAAATGCTATCTGTTATGTTTTATATTTTACTTGTTTTAGGCATTAGACTATGGCCATTGAAGAATTTTTAGTTGAATGAATTAACCCTCAGTACTTACTTATCTACTGGTCCCTTTTGCTGAACACTAAGTTATGGGGACGTAAGCACACCAACATTGGTTGCCAAGCTTGGTGGTGGGGGACAGACACAAACACACATACACTGGGCTTCTTTCAGTATTTATCTACCAAATCCACTCACAATACCTTGGTTGGTTTGAGGCTATAGTAGAAGACACTTGCCCAAGGTGCCATACAGTGGGACTGAGCCTGGAACCATGTGGTTGAGAAGCAAGCTTCTTACCACACAGCCATGCTGTTTAATAATTTTATGTATCCTAAGTATTATTCACAGTATTCAAATGAATGTGACAGTTTTTCTACATCTAAAATGCACTGCACATATCCAACATCAACACTAAGGTTGCTATTGAGATTAAGTTGGTTTCTTGTGTATCATGTGAAGTTTTCCTTAGTATGATAGGGTGTTAGTGTGAAGGTCTTGGTATGCTATTTCCAGTTTGATTATCAACTTCATTTGGTATCTAAAAGCATGGATAATAATTGCAGTGAAGACAGCTGGCGCCAGAACACATAACAATGTTAATAGTACTAATGTTCATAATGCATGTATTTCACACACACACACACACACACATGTCAATGATTTCATTATAAACAGCAGGGACCGCAGTTAAAATAAAGTACTCAAATCTTCAAGAAGAGGTTAGAATAATTTAAGGAGAAGTGATTCATACAGGACTGTTTCTATTCCATTCATGGAGAAATCAACTTGTTGAATGACACGGAATTAGTCCTGTATGAGATACTTCACATTTAGTTAATTAAATGTGTATATTTTATCTCTTTTTCTTTTATTTGTTCAGCCATTAGACTGCAGCCATGCTTAGGCACTGCCTTGTGTGTATGTGTGTATATATATTTATGTGTGTGTATATATATATATATATATATATATATATATATATATTTGCACATGAGTTGTCTAAAAATCCATAAGCCAGGGAAAAGATGCACTCATATATCTGTTAATAGAGTGGGTATATTCTCCGAAATGTACAGTATTATCTATCCTTCATGGCTGATCTTACCAATTGATTTCATGCTAGAAATACAATACAATGTTAGGTAACAATCCAATTATATAACCTTACGTTGATCAAACTTAGCTGATATGGAATGGATTATGTAGCAGTTGCCATATTCCTTTTTTGTAGGAGTTACACATATTATTATGTAAAACAGTTTGATTCAACTCCATGCGACTTAAATTTTGTAGGCTTCTTATAAAAACCTAGCTTGGTGGGCTCAAGTAGTCAAATGAAGATGTGCAGGATGGTTACTGGAAACTGGGCTGCTATTGTTCAAAGTGGGTCATATATTATAAAAATGGTATCGAAAATTTTTCTTTTAATACATTCTTTTGTGAGTCATAGTCTGGCCAGATATACGGTTCTCAATGAGGAATGCAATGATTCCAATATATTGTCCACAAAATAGCTTGCAGCAAATATTGTATACTTCATGCTGCCACACACAAAAACTTTGTACAGGTTTTTGTATTTACATTCTTGCATATTGATATTAGGATGTTATTCCAATAGGCACATTGCTCTCTCTGACACTAGATACCAATGATTGTTACACAGGTCCCAAAGCACCGTTTCCTATCATGAAGAAATTAGTGATAGAGGTGAGATTTTAATTCATAATGCCAAGAGCCAGAATAGATATCATAAAGTATCTTGTCTAATGGCCTAACATTTTCTCCATCCTGCCATCTTGAATTATTTATTTCTTTATTTCTCGAACCCAAGATAATGAATTGCATAGTTATCCTCACTGGCGTTTGAACTCATTGCAGAGTGGACAAAATTACTAATGCATGCTTTTCCATCCAACGCTCAAATAACCCTAAAAATTTACTGCTTTGTAGATGCAAATAACTAGGGTTGCCAGATTAGAAAATTAGACATATGGGACACTCTTAAAATCTCTCTGCATATATATATATAAATTTATACATGTCTACAATACAGAACAATACACAGGGTTGGCCAAAAACCACTTGACAGTAAATCAAAACTATTTAGTTCCAAGATTTATTTATGTTTAACAACTGAATGAATTTAATAAAAGCATCTAAATATGAAACATCATGAAAATTGTTCAAACTGAAGTTCTTCTTGAGTGACACATTTTCCCATTGGAGCCAATACAGAATCACAGATAGTATTTATAGAAATTTGATTTACTGCTTGGTGACTTATGGCCAATCCTGTATTATGTAAAAGTAGACAAGTTAAAAACATGAAGCAATTATTTTAATGGGTTATGAGAAAAACAAAAGTAAAATTATTTAATACAAGCTAAAATAGTGAAATAGTTAAAGTGAAATAATTTGAAAATATTTCTTTAATACAGAAACAGAGAAATAAGCAAATAAATCTGTTAAACTTAAATCATTGTAATTTTTTTATTCAATGACAGAGACAATATAGAAAAAAAATCTTTTATTGTGAAAGTATTTGAATATTTTTATTTAATACAGGCAATATAGATAACTAAAAGAAATACTGAGAAAGTGAAATCATTGCATTTTCTTATTCAATAGAGACAATAGAAAAATGCAAAGGAAATAATTTAGAAAATTATTATTTAATGCAAACAATACAGAAAATAGACTAAGAAGTTGTGTTTCATATGGAGAACATGAAAAGAAACAAAACTGATAAACTTAAATGCAAAATTTTCTTTACAGACCACACGAGAATTAAACTTAAACCTTTACTTTTAGTTATATTTCACTGATGATTTGGCTTTTGTTAACAGGTCCTTTTTTTCTAACATATGCCTATAAAATTCTTTACATTGATAGTTAAGGTTCCATGTACATTGTAAGATAGCTTCTACAGTAGCCACATCCAACTTATTTTGTTTTTCAGTCCACTGAACATTTATCATCGAGAAGATATGCTCAACATCAGCATTATGCCCTGGTATGCTAAATAAGAACTGGCACAAAATTAACAACTCTGAGTATTGTTCTTGAAACAATCTACTGAAGGATAGAAAACCATCTTTCATGGCACAGTTTGGTTTTCCATTCATCAGGTTTGATCTGCATCTCTTTAGCAAGGAATTTTTAAATGTTGATCACTGACAGAAAAGAATGTTGCTATCAATTTTTATACGTTTGTTCTTTAACACTATACAATATGATTCTGCATGTTTCCATGCTGGAACTGTATCCAATAACATCCATATAAAGTGATCAAAATTTTCAAAAGATGAAACCCATTTCTCTAGATTGTCATAGCAAGTGCTGTAATAGTTATCCACTTCAAGTAGAAATTTCTTTTTCTCTTCAGATTTGACATCGTCTTTATTAAGGCAATTCTTCACACTGAGAGGAATAAACATTTCATTAATTCTTTCCTTTATAACTGCAATGATTTCTTTTAAACAGCCAAGCACTTCAATAATGCTGTTTTCTCTCTATTCTATCTTCATAATCCTGTTGCTAAAAGCATATTCAAAACTGTGAACAAGATATAAGTAGGCTTTGCTCAGTGGATTATTGAAGAATTCTTCAAGGATTTGGGGAACCTTTTCTTCAGAATCAAAAGAAGATTTCAGTGCTTTAAATAACTTTAGGATTCTCTCAACTGCTCTCATCAAAGAAAGCCAATGTGTTTTAGAATGTGAGAGAATTGAGACATACTGCACACTAACAAACTTGCAGAAATTTTTCAACTTCTCAGATCGAACAGTATGAACACCAAAGTACGAAAACAATTTAACAACAATTACTTCGACATCAACAGAAAGAACATTGGCCTCAGTATGAGCCACATTGTACAGGACATGGGCTGGACATCCAACACTTTCCATCAATTCATTCATGCTTTCCTTAATTTTGAATAGACTTTATTTGTGCCTATGTGGAAACGTCCACCAAAATTAGTATTTGTGTTATCTCTACCAAAAGCTATACATTTCTTCACGTCCAGTCCTAACTTGACAAGGTACTCACTCTCTGCAGAAGCTTGCTATTGTTTTCGAGGGCTCATCTGGAAGGGATCTTACTTGCAATAACTTTATCAACAAACCCTTTTCATGTGAACAACATTGCACTATCAATGGGAAAATTTTCTCAGCATTCTGATTACTTGCATCTGTAGATATGCCATAAAAGGAAGAGTTATTTATATCTTTAACAATCTCTGCAATAGTGTATGGAGTCACATTTTTTATTATTGCAGCACATTTAGTCCTAGCACTTGAAAATTTGTATGCAATTTTAGAATCAGGAAATACTATTGGTAGTAGTATGTTCATGGTCATTTGAACTGAATGACTGATGATGACGGACAGTATGAAATGCCATCGCAACTCCTGCAGCTATTATTTTCTGCAGCTTTCTTCACCTGTGTTTTTCTTGATCAAGAAGTTTGTTATTTTACCAGCTTCTTTTGAAGTAGAAGTAATATTACTTTTGTGCATTGCTGTTTCTAAGTGTTGCTTGATATCAGACTTCCCGCCATGTTCAATACTGAAAGTGCAATTACATACACCACAAAATGTCCATTCGCTGGAATATTCATCAAGAAATTTACACTTACCTTTTGGCATTTTGGGATGGATGGATTGGTTTTTAAGTTAGAAAAAAAGTGGGAAAGTAGTAACAACACACTTTGTTGACAATATCAAGTTGCGAGCACGTCAGTTTTGTGTAAACTTCTAGCAACACTAGTTTCCTCGTTTCATTTAAGTTATTTTCATTAAGAAAATATGAAAAAAGAAAGCATAATTACTTATAAAGTTACAACTAAGAACTGTGAGAAGGTAGTAAAAAAGTATTTTTATTATGAAATTTGAAAGTTAACTAAATACGGGACATTTCGGGTGTCCCTGAAAGGTCAGTACAGGACAGGGGATAAAATTATCAAATATGGGACATGTCCCGTAAATAAGGGTTGTCTGGCAACCCTAAACATAACCATTTCGGTTCACATCAACGTATGTTTTAATCTATATCAGATCAACAAAACAAAACAAAAAATAAAGTGACTAATATGATTGGGGCTATATCAAATCAGTAAAAAAGAAAAAAAACAAGACTTATGTAAATGGGTCTTCATTCATTAAAACACTGATATATTCCCATAATTTGAATTAATTAGATGTTCGCTGATTTCTTGACTCTTGTAAGTTTGTGAACACACGTACGCACGCATGTGCACGCGCTCGTGTACGACGGCAGTATTGTGTGTACACACAGTCACACAAAAATCAGATGTTATATATGCTAAAAAGGTACATTGAATCAGCAGCCTATCGCGAATAAATAATACCCTATTCATCCTCCTCCATCTCTTACACTTTTCTATATATCTTTTTCTCTTATTTTCGGCATATTATTTCTCTTCTCTCCTCAACCACAGACTCCCCTCTCTCTACCACAGCAGCTGCTTTACTTCTCAACATAAGTGTTATATGTTAAATAAAGCCAGGTGTTAAGTTGCTTGGCCAGCCAGTCAGCCTTGCTTTCAGATTTTCGCTACCGACTTACCTACCTATCTACCTACCTGTTGCTTAGCAACTGCTCAACCATAGCTGCTATTCAAAAAAGGATCAGTTTAATACTCCTGTCTCCCCAAATCGTATACGCTGTGACCGCTTCCTAGATTTTTCTTTTTCCTATTCATTAAAAAAAATTTCACGCACGCACACACATAAGAATGTACTAAAAGATACCTCAATGTATATATATATCCTGTGCATAATAAACGTACATTTTACATTTTAGTATGTGCATATATAATATTTATGTATAGCCACACATGCGCATATATAAAAGCGCATACACATGTACAGAAAAACCTAATATTACTATGCTCAGCTGCTTCTGTACCTTAATCGCACACAATATGATTTAACAAAAAATTAATAGATCCATAGATGGATATATCTCTCATTCAATACTATTTGAATGAATTGTTATATATATCTATTTATACCATGTAGTTCACAATAGTCCTTTACTACTACCCCCCCACCACCAGTAGTAGTAGTAATAGTAGAAAGATGTGTGATATATATGTCTATAGCTGTTTGTATGTGTGTGTGTGTGTAAAATAAGTTGATTTACTCGATTTAAACCCTTCCAGATGGTGCTCCAGCATGGCCTCAATCCTATGACTGGCACAAGTTATATATTCATGTATATATATTTCGTTTTTGTATTTGATTTGCAAGATTCTTTATGAGAATTCATGTGTTGAAGCATATTTTATTGTCTGGGGAGAGTCATTCTCTTTTAGTGCCTTATTACTTAACACACCAGTTCGATTTCCACTCATTTTCTTATTTTTTTCTAAAATTTTCATTGCGTCTTGTAACCTCTTTAATATTCGTTGATTCCTTAAGAGTCAACGACTATTAAAGAGGTTACAAGACTCAATGAAAAATTTAGAAAAAATATGAAATAAATGAGTGGAAATCGAACCGGTTAGTGTGTTAATTATAAAGCACTAAAAGAGAATGACTCACCCCAGACACAATAATATATATATATATATATATATATATATATATATATGTGTGTGCGTGTTTATGTATATATATATTATATATATATATATATATATATATATATGTGTGTGTGTGTATGTATATATATATATATATATATATATATATATATATATTATGTATATATATTTATGTATGTATATTTGTATATATATTTATGTATGTATATTTGTATATATATATTTGTATATATATTTATGTATATATATTTGTATATATATTATGTATATATATTGTATATATATATATGTATATATCTGTATATATATATATATATATATATTATATATATATATATATATATATATATCTATATATATATATATGTGTGTGTGTGTGTGTGTGTGTGTGTGGTATATATATATATGTATATATCTATGTATATATATGTATCTACCTATGTATATATATATTGGCACTTGTGCTGATGGGACTGGCTCCTGTGCAGGTGGCACGTAAAAAACACCATTTGAGCGTGGCTGTTGCCAGTACCGCCTGCACCCACTACACTCTCAGAGTGGTTGGCGTTAGGAAGGGCATCCAGCTGTAGATACTCTGCCAAATCAGATTGGAGCCTGTTGCAGCCATCTGGTTCGCAAGTCCTCAGTCAAATCGTCCAACCCATGAATTTCATGTTACAAAACATTGCTTACTTTTTCCACAGCCTGACATGTGCACAGACACACAAACACACACACATGCATGCATATATATGTACATATTCACATAGATACATATACACTCATGCATATGCATACATATATAGGCAAATATATATATATATATATTATATATATATATATATATATATAATATATGCAAACATATATAGACAGATACATACAGATAACACACACATGAATTGACTCATGCAAGCATAAAAAAGTGGATGTTAAAATGATGATGATGATATTTGAAAGGCTCTACAGAAGTAGGGAGAGCTTCTGTTAACCTAGGCAACCTATAATCTGTAGTAGGAGAGTTTGTTCTAAAAGCATAGTAACCAGAATTTGTGTAAGCTGGGAAAAGTTCAGGAGGCTAATACCTCTGTTGACAACAAGTGAATTCTGTCTGCAAATGAAGGCTAGATTATTTGATGCTTGTGTACAAACTGCAATGCTACTTGGTAGTGAGGTGTGGGCATTGAATACAGAGGATGTGTGAAGGTTGAAAAATGACTTTTTTCTTCAGGAAATGTATGGAAGCTTAGGTGCAATTCTCTTTCTAGCAGTTTTGGGTATTTCAAAGGAGTAATTGACTATTGATATCTGATGATCACCGACACATGTAAATGTATATGTATAAGTGTATATCATATCAAGTTTAGAAAGTAATATTCAAAATGAAGGAAATTGAAAGTTGTGCAGTTTATTTAATGGATGGTGTTAGTGAATTCTTTATTTTGGGACAAAATGTTCTACATATTTTTCATGACTATTGCTAAATGATATCGACTGAGGGCTGAAGCAGTTTCTGGGAAATAAGAATTCGTCAGTCAAGAAGAAACTGAAGAGTTACTTAGCTTCTGGTCAGCCCAGTTGAGGAACCATGACTATCCCATCTTTTCAGATATACTTTATCACTGACTACATTTTGCAATCTCCTAAAGACAGTAGAGTGTGATGAGAGAGGTTTGGTTGCTATTTCTAGCAAGTTGAAAGCCCATATAGAAACCCTTCATATGTTGTTTGTATTGGTAGGGATAATCAGTTTTATGGTTGTGTTCTGGGGTGTTGTAGATTAACTCAGCCAGTTGAGCATGATACACATGGTGGCAATAAATCAATAGAGAAAAAAATTTAGAGTCAGAACCATAATCATATATGTTGGCTGAATAATAGTGAAGAAATCTAATTTAGTCTTTGATGCCATATTTTCCCTTTTTGCCTTTTAGCATCAGTTTCATTTGTGATTATGATATAGTCAAAGCTGGCTACATTTGAGTAAAGGTTTAAGGTTATTTCTATGTCCCATTGTTGCCAGAGTAGTAAAACTGCAGCTAGTTCATTTTAGCCATTGATAATTTGCCAACCTTGACTGATATTTTGTTTTGTTAATACAATTATTATAATGATTATTTCTCATGAGACTTGGTCCTGTTTCTTCAGTTGCTATTTCTCATTTCTTCTTTATGAGAACCTCTTAAAGAAAGAGAAAAAAAAGAAAGTCTTTTTTTTTATATATATTTTGTGAATTGTATTTGTTCGATGATATATATTTGCTGCTTCTTTTTTTCTTGGGTCAACAGGATGAACGCTGATAACATTATAGGAAATTAAATCATGGAATATTGATTAAGTATCATTTTTAGATACATCTCACATTTACTAGACTAATTATTATGTATGATGGTTGGATATCTGTGTGACCTAAGTGATAAAGTAAAGTTGGAGAAAAGAAAAAAAAAAAATGAAAAATGTTCAATGAAAGCATGGTAATCTAATGTAAACTTTCTAACATTATGAATTCACATTCTGCCCCCAGAATTGTGATATTTAATTATGGAAGAGTTTATTATTACTCTATTTGGCTTCAGCAATCTTATTGAGAATAAAAAGTATTTCTACATAACAGATGTATAGTTGACTGTAAAAATAACATCAACAATTTTTTCAAATATCAAAAAATTTAAAGACTGATTTCAATGGCTCTTGTAATATGACAAGAATTGTAAGACCATTTAAAAATCTTTTGAATATTTAGCTTGAATGTATTTTGTTCAGCTCTAGGTCAGCCATGATTGAATAGACAAACGTATTCCAATCATGTCCATCTCATCTTTTCAGATAAAGTTTAACTTTGACTAGGATTGTCAGGATAAAACATTAGAGTTAACGACTGTCAAACTTGGTGCACAAGAATATCGGACGTTTCATTCTTAATGACCTGATAAAAATAAAGAGAAAATTGCATAATCTAAGAGGAATGTTGCATTATTTAAAATGCTAGAGGTATCAGCAATTACATTGAAATATCATTTTCTTAAAATCTTCCACAAATCTACATCATATTTATTATGTCTAGGATTGTGGATGTGAAATATTTTATCTTTCAAATGTTTCATTATGTGGTGCACCCTTGAGAGTCATAAACTTCCTGGCTTTATCTGTTTTTAGAAACAATTCAACACACCCATTATCTTTTGATGTATTATACAAAGAAATCTACCTGATTTTAATAACTATTCAACTTCTTTCAGAATTTTATTTCACTCACAGATGGGGTTGTTCCACCATTTTTTATTTTGCATTCCATTTTTTCCCTGTAGGCTCTTTGCAACATTTTATATTTTTGCTGTATCCTTACTCATCTTTATCACTTTACTTTCTTATCTACTTTCACTTTTATTCAATTTCAGTTCATCTTTTTCTTAGCACTTTTCGTTTTATTCCAAACATATCATCCCATTTGCTTCCAAAGAAACTTCAACTACTCTGTTGGCACATTATTTTAACATATTTCATTTCATTCAAGTAGATTTTATCTCAAAATTTCTGATTATTATTTCATATCATCTCTTTTTACTCTCATCTTAAATTTCCTTTCACCTTTACATCTTACCTTTAATTCATCAATTTTTCTTATCAGTTTTGAATTGACCTGACCTCAAATACATTTTTTCTAGTTGTTTTTTCCCAGACTCATGTTAGAAGTTCTCTCATTAGTAAATTTTCTGAAAACTCAGATTTCAGTCCTTGCAGTGTTAACTTAGTGTTAACTAAGTTATCTTCCATTTCAGCCTTGTTATAATTTGTAAATATATTGAATTGCTTTGAAGTTTCCAGGATATAACCAACCACAACTGTTGCTACTACTACCACTGTCACCGCCACTTCAGGGATCAGCAAAATAGTTACATAATTTCTGTTCTCTCTCTCTCTCTCTCTCTCTCTCTCTCTCTCATACACACACACACACACACACACAAGCATGCATGCATATATATATGACTGAGAGAGTGAGAAACTGTTTGCATGGATGAAAGCATTACAATATGTCAAATAAATATATGCTCACCTTAACTTTTAGTTACAAGTAAAACATATTTCTGGTTGCAAGTAAATTGACATGTACAGATAACAGAAAGCACATCTACTGGCTGGTTGTATTCTAATAATCTTTATCTTAATCATAAATACTAATTAATATTATCTTTATAAATGAACTTTTGAAAACATTTAGGTCCCTTAGAATTAGTGTTTCAACTCTTAACCTGAAATTCTGAAATAATGGATTATTGTTAACACCTGGGATTCTATCACTACTTAAAAATACTTAAACAAATGAAAAAACAAAACAAAAAAAAACACCCTAACTGCAATACCTTCTTAATGAGTAATTTTAGAAAACTCTAAAGGATTAGTTTTGTGTTAGAATTATCATATTAAAGAGATACCATTACTTGCAGCTCTAAAGGATTAAAGAGGAAGGCCCAGTTGCCAAGGGATTTATGATATATTATCTCTAATCCAGTGCAAAGGTATTTTAGAAAATGTGCATGGATTGAAAGTGATGTAGGGTATTAAAGTTCAACATGATTGATAGACTTTGATTTCCATGATTGGTTAGAAAAAAAAATCAGAGATAGGTGCAGGCACAGGTGTGTGATAAGAAGTTTGCTTCCCAACCACATGGTTCTGGTTCAGTACCACTGCATGGTACCTTGTTCAAGTGTCTTCTATAATAGTCTTGAGCTGACCAAAGCCTTGTGAGTGGATTCGATAGACAGAAATTGAAAGAAGCTTGCCTTGTGTGTGTGTGTGTGTGTGTGTGTGTGTGTGTGTGTGTCACTGCTTAACAACCAGTGTTTGTTTATTAATGTCCCTGGTTTATGGTTTGGTAAAAGAGACTGATAGAGTAAAAACGAAACTTTAGAAAAAACCTACTGGAGTCAATTCATTTGACTAAAACCCTTAAAGGTTGTACCCCCAGCATGGTCACAGTCCAGTGACTGAAACAAATAAAAAAATAAAGGGTAGAAACATAAGTTAGGCTTTGAAAAATTATTAATAATGCCACCTTTTGAAGTATTGTATTTGTAATCTTCTGGCATCTTATTTAGCTATGAATATGACCATCTCTCCAATCCATGTTTTAAAGTTAAAGGATATTTGCTAGTCATGTTGTTGCTTATAGTACATTCTAGTCATGTCTAGTTCATTTGGGTCTGATATCTTCTGCAGTTTATTTAGTTTCAGAAGCTGCATTCCCAATAAGGTTGATCCGACCTAGCTATGCATCCTCTCTCTCTCTCTGACACCTGCACACACACACGCACACACACCATATACATATACATACATACATATATATGTACACTTATATATGGCTGCATAAAATCCATAACCCTGAGTCTAACAAAAAATATTCTGTTGGACACCTCCCCCCCTGCACATGCATGCACGTGCGCATGTCTAATTGTGTTTAATGCAAGAAATTTAACACAAAACAGTAGGCTCAAAATTGGCAAGTAACATTCTATTCAAGTGTAAAAGAAAGATAAGAGGATAAAATGATAAAATATATTATTGATTTTTAGGTACAAAATCTGCAATGGGTTATATTATAATCGAGATAGCATTGTATTTGAACAAATGCTGTGTGAGTGTGCACACACACACACACACCACACACACACACACACACACAGGTGCAAACATAAGTTGGGTGGAAAGAAGTTTGCTTCCCAACTGTCTGGTTTTGGGTTCAGTCTCACTTTTGGCAAGTGTCTTCTACTATAGCTTTGGGCTAACCAAAGCCTTGTAAGTGAATTTGGTACTTAGAAACTGAAAGAAACTGTGTGTGTGTGCGTGTGTGCGTATATATATATATATATATGCTTATATATATATGCTTATATGTATGCTTATATATATATGCTTATATGTATGCTTATATATATATATATATATATATATATATATATAATATATATATATATATATACATGCATATGTGTATGTATATATATATGAATATGTATGTGTATGTGTGTTACTATCTCCTTGTGTTGACATGATATGATAATTGTAAATGAGTGTCACCTTCATGCAAGCGATGTCCTTATTTCCAGTCTTGCTTGAAAATATGTCAGGTTTTGAGGAAATTTTACCTCACTTGGAAACAGGTGAGGGTTGGTCACAGGAAAGGCATCCGGCCATAGGCAATTCACCGCAACTGGCTCTGTTGAACCCACGGAAATGTGAATATCAAAACAATGATGCTGATGACACACGCATGCATATGCACGCACATGCGCACACACACACACATTAGGCATGATTGTTTGATTTAAACATTTGCTTTCCAACACACAGTTTTGAATTCAGTCCCGCTGTGTGGCTTTTTAGGTAAGTGTCTTCTACTATAGTTCTGGGCCAACCAAAGCCTTGCGAGCAGATTTAATAGACTGAAATTAAAAGAAGCCTGTTGTATATGTATATATTTGTTTGTATATAAATCTGTTTCTGTCATCTTATCTTTACTTATGCTTGCATAGATAAAGATGATGATGATAATGATGATAATTACCGGGTTAATTATTCAAAATTAATTTAGATTGACATTTATTATGTAATTAAGACTTAGCAAACAATCAGTTACAATTATCACAGCATTCCATTTGTCTTTTTCTTTCCCCTATAAAAGAATTTGCTATCAACTTTATTTTAATTGCTCAACCTATTAAACTCAACAATAATAATTGTTTACGAGTGTGGATTGTTGTGAGTAGATTGTTTTATATCCTTTAATTCTGAAAATGAACTTAGAATTTTTAGTTTCAGCAAATGACAAGATGATAACATCTTTCTTTACTCTTTCCTCTCACAACATACAATCTTCTCAGTATCTGTAGCTAATTATTGAAGGTTAATCTAATTGATTAAAGGATTAATACTTTATTAATACATTATTGTCTACATTTCAATATACATTTTGACCTGCTTTTATTTTTACACTTGCTGTACCTGTACATTAGAGTTAACTCTTGAGAGTTTAAACTGGTCATATACAACCTGTTTTATGTTCATTCAAACTTGCTAGATCTGGCTTCTCACACCTACCCTACAATGTCATTCTAAAAATAAACAATTATATCTTCAGAATCTTGAAGCCATGAGATAATGCATGATTGATTCAAAACAATGTGAATAAATAAATGTAACATTTAATAGAATATTCTGAATGCTAATGGGTTAAAGTTAATTTTTCATAGTGTATCAAATTTGTTATTCTGCTAGTAAAGATTCAATTTAAGGTTGAATACCTTTAAATTAGAAATAAATTTAAGGTTGAATTACCTTTAAAGTAGAAATAAATTTGAGGTTGAATACCTTTAAAGTAGAAATAAATGCCTATAAATCATTTATTTCTTGCCATTTTTAATAATTCACTTTGTAACTATTTTGAGTTTCTTTCTTTGTATCTTGTATCTGTTCATTCATATTCATTTACCTGAAAAAATGTATGTAAGTGAGAAATTTGGAGCAGTGACAGTGAATTTAATTAGGTTTGTGTATGTGTCTGTGAGTTTGTGTGTTTATGCTTGGTGAAGGCATGTAGCTTAGAAGTTAGAGTATTTGGCTCAATATTGTATGGTTAGGTCATGAGTTCAGTACCTGGCAGGGCATTGAGTCCTTGAGCAAGACACTTTATTTCACGTTGCTCCAGTCTACTCAGCTGGCGAAAATGAGGAGTACCTGTATTTCAAAGGGCTAGCTTTGTTGCATGCTGCATCATGCTGAATCTACCTTAAGGGTATGCATGTCTTTGGAGAGCTCAGCCACTTACATGTTAATTTCATGAGCAGGCTGTTTGTTCTGTTGATCAAATCAATTGGAACCCTCATTGTCATAACCGACAGAGTGCCAATTTCATGTTTATGCTTACAAATGAAAGAAAACATAGTCAATATTTGATGTATTGGTTATATTTATTGGGAACCAATTAACAATTCACTCCATTACTTTAAAGAGTTTTATGCACGAATAAGTGTAGTATGTTTGTGTGTGTGTGCATGCATGCGTGTAATTTTTACATATTCTGTATTATTTTACATATTAATTTCATGTTTAAAAATACCACATTCTCTTTTCTGTCTCTCCACCCCAACATTACTATCTTGCTATATTCTTTTCTCCTCTTCACTACTTTATATTTTCAGATCACTTCATTCTTTTTTGTTTTTTGTACTGTCGCTTCTGTTTTTTTTAAAAAAATGTATAATAAAGATAAAAACAATTTTATAGGTTATTTTTTGTTCAGTTTTATATAAATATTCGTGTCATGTACTTTCCTATGAATGCCAAATAGTCACCTCTACACAATGAAAAAAAAATAACCCTAGTGAAATATTAGACATTTCACATGCCTTGCTGAGTGTGTGTAGGCATTTATAGCTTTGTGTGTATGTCTGCAAGTGCATTTGATTGTGTGTGTGTGTGTTTCTATTTGCAATTTTGATTGTGTGGTGGTAAATGTGTGAAATTTTTTTTAAACCAAAATTTTGCATTTGCATTTATACTTTTGATTATGTGACATTTTTTGTGAATTTTAGCTTTAGATTGTGTCTCTGTGTATAAATATGTGTGTATGTATATGTGTGTTTCTGAGTTTGTATTTATGCTTTTGATTTTGTGATTTATGTGGAAGTGTATGAGAATTTCTGTTTTAGGATATGTTTTTGTGTATTTATATAAATTTGTTTTTGATCAAGACTGGATGTATGTGTGTGTGTGTGTGTGTGTGTGTGTGTGTGTGTGTGTGTGTGTGTGTGTGTGTTTGTGTACACACACATACACACACATACATGCATATATAGTTCATGAGAAGAAGCGTGATAAATTGTCACCCTCATACTAGCAGTGTAGTTCATTTCTAATTGTCTGAAAAATTTCTGGCCTTGAGGAAATATTACCTTGCTTGAAAACAGGTAAAGGTTGGTGCTGAGGGGCATCCAGCCATAGCATGTCTGCCTTATTGGATTCTGTCTGGTCCATGCTGACATGGTAAATTGAATGTTAAAATGATGATAGTATTGATGAATTACACACACACACACACACACACACACACACACACCATCCTCATTTCAACCATTATCATCCTCCTCTAACGTCCATTTACCATACTGGCATGGGTTGGACAGTTTGACCAGAGCTGGGAAGCTGCACCAAGTTTCAATCTGATTTGGTTTAATTTCTACAGCTGGATGCCTTTCCAAACATCAACCAATTTGCAGTGTATGCTGGATGCTTTTAAAATGCCACTAGCACAAGTGCTGTTATTTGGCACTAGCATGAGTGCTTAATATGTGGCACTGGCACAGGACTCTTGCAGGCCAATCATCTTTACCAGGGAATGCAGCCATAACACTTCAACACTTCTGTTGTAGAGGATTGGTCTTCTTGAGTACCAGCATGCATGCATGCATGCATCCATCCATCCATCCATCCATCCATCCATCCATCCATCCATCTATCCATCTATCTATCTATCTATCTATCTATCTATCTATCTATCTTCAATTCCTGATTTTACTTCCATGTCTAGAATTTCAGCTTCAATTCTTCTATGGACTCTTGTATAAGACCTAAGTTGTCAGCTCAGAAGACTTCCCAAGGTCAGCCAGCTTGAAATTCTGTTATAGCTTGAGTGTAGTAATTAATATGAGTGAACTGAAAACTGTATGTTGATGTATCCTTACCTGCTCATCAAATTCATCACTGAACACATTGCTGAATCTCACCTTGCTTGTTACCTCTTCATATACAGCTTGTACAGTCCTCACAAGCCATTCATTTCTCTTAGTTTCCTTAGTGACCACCAAATCACAGTGTGAGGGACTATGTCAAAGGTCTTTTTACATGTGATGAACTGTAAGTATGGGGGCTTATTCCTTACCATGTAAGGGATAAACCCCCACAGGAAATATAGTATCACTGGTGTTCCTTCCAAAAACAAAGCTGAATTGCATCTCATTGAGACAAAGCCTGTCCCTAATGTTTTCCAAGTTACAGTAAGTTACTCTTTCTGTAACTTTCATGACCTGGTCCAACAGTTTGATGCCTCTGTAGTTTCTTCCCACTAGTGCATCTCTGTTTCCCATTGTAGCAACTTATGATGATACTGTGGTTATCAGTCATTGGGTATGATGACCTTCATTTTATTATTTGAGTTACTCTTTGAATGACTATTCTGTTCTCTACTACACCAGATGTTTTAAACATCTAAGTGACTATACTTGACAGCCCAGCTGCTGTCCCAACTTTCATATCCCTTATTGATTTATTTTCTGTACTACTGTCAATTCACATGGCTGGTCCCTAGTCCCTTAGTTGGGTGTACACATTCAGCAGCCTTTTCATAGTAGCACTTCCATGCCTGTTTCTTATCAGCATCACTGAGATCAAGTGTGCTGTTATGATTCTAAGTACACTCTCTCCAACAATATCTCGATTTTTTCTAGTGCACTGCCTAGCAATGTGAAGCTCGCCATGCCTCTGATCTTCATGTCACAAAACATGTGCAATCTTTGTTCTTTTCTGCCTTTCGCCTTGCTATGAATACCTCATGTTGGTCTTCTGTTTCAGCTATGTGGTATTTTCTCTACTGCCTCTCTCTTCCAATCTTTCCAAACCTTTCTTTTGTCATTATGGCTCTGTCTAAAACAGCGTTTCACCACCTACATATCACCTTGCGCTGAATGAGTATCTTTCACCAGCCATAAGTCTGTTTAGTAGTATCTAGCAGATTGTTCCATAAAAACTAATAGATATTTTCCCTATTTATAAGCTTCTGTCTCTCACTCTCTGCTGTCATAGGTGTCAGTAAATCAATGAAGAACTCTTTTAACTTCCAAATATTCCTCTTTCAGTTTGTCTTCAGTCTCTGAGACAGAATAGCCCTTATTTGAAGTCATCAACTACTCATCTGCACCTGGGAAGGACTTAGCATTTACAGTCATATGCTTATCCTGCTTTCTGATGAGAATAAAATCTATCTGATTTGTGTGTTTACCTGAAATTCACATTGCTGATTGTGAGATCATTTGCATAACAGAACTCCAGAAGTTTTGATCCCTCCTTATTTCTCATACTGAGTCCTGTATAATATATATGTATATGTGTGTATGTGTATACATGTATATGTGTATATATATATGTGTATAAATGTGTGTATATATAGATATATGTATATGTGTATATATATATGTGTATAAATGTGTGTATATATAGATATATGTATATGTGTATATATATGTGTGTGTATTCATAGAAATATATGTATATATGTGTACATATATGAGTGTGTGTATGTATAAATATATGTATATATACATATTTGTGTATGTATATATCATCATCATCATCATCATCATCGTTTAACGTCCGCTTTCCGTGCTAGCACGGGTTGGACGGTTCGACCGGGTCTGGGAAGCCAGGGGCCGCTCCAGGCTCCAGTCTGAATCTGGCAGAGTTTCTACGGCTGGATGCCCTTCCTAACGCCAACCACTCCGTGAGTGGATTGGGTGCTTTTTACGTGCCACCTGCACAGGGGCCGGAGGGTCCGGCATCGTCACGATCGGTTCGAGCATTTTAACGTGTCAGCGGCACGGGGGCAACGAGGTCCGGGGTACTTTGGGGATCGGGGTACTTTGGGGATCCAGGGTACTTTGGGGATCCGGGGTACTTAGAATGGGTAGGGGGTATGTGGAATTGCTGCAGAAAGCAGCCCGGGTCTTTGTAGTCACAGCATATCTCCAGAGATCTCGGTCCTTCGCCATTGCCTCAGTGAGGCCCAATGCTCTGAGGTCATGCTTGACCACCTCATCCCATGTCTTCCTGGGTCTACCTCTCCCCCTGATACCTTCAACTGTTGGGAGTGGCACTTCTTCACACATCTCTCTTCATCCATCCGCAGCACATGACCATACCATCGCAAGCGTCGCTCTTGCACACCACATCTGATGCTTCTTATATCCAG